>NC_041394.2:170307655-170607655 GCF_900747795.2 Erpetoichthys calabaricus
ATGATTTTGAAAATTGAAAAATGTGGTCTTGAAATCACTTAATTTTAGTGGTGTGACAAGTGTAAAAGCTTCTTTCTTAGCCTGTATTGCTGCAGGGTTTGGTTTGATAACCTCTGCAAAGGCAGTATTCAGGTTTATCTTTATATAATTTTTTTCATGTTCACAAAGATATTTTGAAAGGCAGTATTAAAATCTAGTTAGGTGAGCTTGCTTTTGTTCAATGGGAAACCAGAGGAATTTGGAAGGTAGCTCTTTGAGTGCTTAATTTTATTGCCAATTTTGTTTCATTTTTTACTGTATAGCATTGGCAGTAAACATATTTACTAACATTATGTGTCTTAAAAGGCAGGTGCAATATATATTTATTTTTTCATGTTTAGTTCTTCTTATTTTATTATTTTGCACAGAACAGATATATTGGAGATACTTCAGTTGAATAAAATGGTTCTAATGAAAAGAAGCCACAGAGTAGAACTACCTACTAGTAGAAATGAAATAAAATTTGGCCAACAGAAGTACCGAAATTGGATTCACGCTGAAAATATAGTGGCATAGATTATACCATGATTCATACCGTAACCATAACCATTTTTAATTATATTGTGATGTAAAGTTTTAGCCATACCACCCACCTCTAAGTGTGCACTTGATTTGGGCAAAAAGGGGGAGAGAGAGTGCCTGCCTTTTATTACACTGTTTCCAAAACTAGTTTTCTTGTTTCAGTTTTTAGTTTTAGTTCAGTTGGTGTGTTGTTGCAAAATGTAGTGTTTGGTTTGGTTGTTGCCTTTCTGACACTTTGACTGCAGCCATAGACATTTCAATGGAGTTCAATATTTGCTTAGCTAATAAACAAATGCAAAGGAGCTCTCTTTCATATGAAAAAAATCTATCTTTGCATTTTTCATTTAAGGATATTTAAGATGTAACTAAGGAACTGGACCATCTGGGAAATGAAATCTGCATGAACCTACCCAGATCGAATAATTCTTGGTTGTATTGTTTATATTTAATGCTATTAGTTATTGTAGAAATAAATACATTTTTTAAGTAAAACTCGGCGAGGCTGTCTGATAATCAATTACATGCACTGAGTGTTACAGGTGAGCAATCCTTCTCTAGCTGTAATTCTTTTAAAGGCCCACTGTGATGATGTGGGCTGGCTCCACACTACCAGTTCTTTCCAGGAGCCTCTCAAAGCTGCCACCGTCAATAACATTACTGAGAGGATGAGTCGGCAAATGAGGACACCGACATAGCAAGGGGTAGGTGTAAATGTGAATAGAGCTTTTATTACAACAATCAAAACAAACAGTGTCCAAATTAAAGTGCACTGCTACAAGTTCAATGAATAAATAATCCAATAAAACAGTAATCATGGAGGTTAAAACCAGTCAAATAAATAATCTGTTAAAAATTAGGTTAAAATCCTAAGGCAAGGAACTCTTCTTGAAAATCAAGTCCCTGGTGCTTCCCTTTAACACTAGAATTAACACAGCCTACGAAAAAACTCGTCGATCCGTCCCACCTTAAAACACTTCGCACCTCTCTGTCAGCGTCTTTTGTCCTCTAAATGTCTGGATAAGCAGCAAACTGCAAGCAGCCTGCTATCACATCCCCCCACCCCGCACATTTGTCTCAGTTCAAGTCTGTTTACCTGCGTGTCAGTTGCTTAGAGTTATATAGAGTGAGAAGTCAAGCAAAATGACATCTTTTATAAATACTATATCGTTATTTGGAACACTTGCATTTCATGTGTGTTCCGTGTCTGCAACGATCTATGTAAACACATCGTTAAAACAGAAATGTTTTTCATGTTTTGGTAATAATTGACAAAATGTAGACATGAAGTGTATAATGTGTGAAGCCTGAATTCCAAATATCAAAGAAACACTTTCACAAAAGGTACAAATATAACAGAACAAATGTGCTTTTATTCAAAAATATCCATCCATCCATCCATTGTCTCCCGCTTATCCGAGGTCGGGTCGCGGGGGCAGCAGCTTGAGCAGAGATGCCCAGGCTTCCCTCTCCCCGGCCACTTCTTCTACCTCTTCCGGGAGAATCCCAAGGCGTTCCCAGGCCAGTCGAGAGACATAGTCCCTCCAGCATGTCCTGGGTCTTCCCCGGGGCCTCCTCCCGGTTAGATGTGCCCGGAACACCTCACCAGGGAGGCGTCCAGGAGGCATCCTGATCAGATGCCCGAGCCACCTCATCTGACTCCTCTCGATGCGGAGGAGCAGCGGCTCTACTCTGAGCCCCTCCCGGATGACTGAGCTTCTCAACCTATCTTTAAGGGAGAGCCCAGACACCCTGCGGAGGAAACTCATTTCAGCTGCTTGTATTCGCGATCTCGTTCTTTCGGTCACTACTCATAGCTCATGACCATAGGTGAGGGTAGGAACATAGATCGACTGGTAAATTGAGAGCTGAGCCTTGCGGCTCAGCTCCTTTTTCACCATGACAGACCGATGCAGCGCCCGCATTACTGCAGATGCCGCACCGATCCGCCTTTCGATCTCACGCTCCATTCTTCCCTCACTCGTGAACAAGACCCCGAGATACTTGAACTCCTCCACTTGGGGCAGGATCTCGCTACCAACCCTGAGAGGGCACTCCACCCTTTTCCGGCTGAGGACCATGGTCTCGGATTTGGAGGTGCTGATTCTCATCCCAGCCGCTTCACACTCGGCTGTGAACCGATCCAGAGAGAGCTGAAGATCACGGCCTGATGAAGCAAACAGGACAACATCATCTGCAAAATGCAGTGACCCAATCCTGAGCCCACCAAACCGGGCCCCCTCAACGCCCTGGCTGCGCCTAGAAATTCTGTCCATAAAAGTTATGAACAGAATTGGTGACAAAGGGCAGCCCTGGCGGAGTCCAACTCTCACTGGAAATGGGTTCGACTTAATGCCGGCAATGCGGACCAAGCTCTGGCACCGATTGTACAGGGACCGAACAGCCCTTATCAGGGGGGCCGGTACCCCATACTCTCGGAGTACCCCCCACAGGATTCCCCGAGGGACACGGTCAAATGCCTTTTCCAAGTCCACAAAACACATGTAGACTGGTTGGGCAAACTCCTGTGCACCCTCCAGGACCCTGCTAAGGGTATAGAGCTGGTCCACTGTTCCGCGACCAGGACGAAAACCACACTGTTCCTCCTGAATCTGAGGCTCAACTATCCGACGGACCCTCCTCTCCAGAACCCCTGAATAGACTTTTCCAGGGAGGCTGAGGAGTGTGATCCCTCTGTAGTTGGAACACACCCTCCGATCCCCCTTCTTAAAGAGGGGGACCACCACCCCGGTCTGCCAATCCAGAGGCACTGTCCCTGATGTCCATGCGATGTTGCAGAGGCGTGTTAGCCAAGACAGTCCTACAACATCCAGAGCCTTGAGGAACTCTGGGCGTATCTCATCCACCCCCGGGGCCCTGCCACCAAGGAGTTTTTTGACCACCTCGGTGACCTCAGTCCCAGAGATGGGGGAGCCCACCTCTGAGTCCCCAGGCTCTGCTTCCTCATTGGAAGGCATGTTAATGGGATTGAGGAGGTCTTCGAAGTACTCCCCCCACCGACCCACAACGTCCCGAGTCGAGGTCAGCAGCGCACCATCCCCACCATATACAGTGTTGACACTGCACTGCTTCCCCTTCCTGAGACGCCGGACGGTGGACCAGAATCTCCTCGAAGCCGTCCGAAAGTCGTTCTCCGTGGCCTCCCCAAACTCCTCCCATGCCCGAGTTTTTGCCTCAGCAACCACCAAAGCCGCATTCCGCTTGGCCTACCGGTACCTATCAGTTGCCTCCAGGGTCCCACAGGACAAAAGGGTCCTGTAGGACTCCTTCTTCAGCTTGACGGCATCCTTCACCGCCGGTGTCCACCAACGGGTTCGGGGATTGCCGCCACGACAGGCACCGACCACCTTACGGCCACAGCTCCGGTCAGCTGCCTCAACAATAGAGGCACGGAACATGGCCCATTCGGACTCAATGTCCCCCACCTCCCTCGGGATGTGGTCGAAGTTCTGCCGGAGGTGGGAGTTGAAGCTACTTCTGACAGGGGGCTCTGCCAGACGTTCCCAGCAGACCCTCACAACACGTTTGGGCCTACCACGCCTGACCGGCATCCTCCCCCACCATCGAAGCCAACTCACCACCAGGTGGTGATCAGTTGACAGCTCCACCCCTCTCTTCACCCGAGTGTCCAAGACATATGGCCACAAGTCCGATGACACGACCACAAAGTCGATCATCGAACTGAGGCCTAGGGTGTCCTGGTGCCAAGTGCACATATGAACACCCCTATGCTTGAACATGGTGTTCGTTATGGACAATCCGTGACGAGCACAGAAGTCCAATAACAAAACACCGCTCGGGTTCAGATCGGGGGGGCCATTCCTCCCAATCACGCCCTTCCAGGTCTCACTGTCATTGTGTCATTGCCCACGTGAGCATTGAAGTCTCCCAGCAGAACGAGGGAGTCCCCAGAAGGTATGCCCTCTAGCACCCCCTCCAGGGACTCCAAAAAGGGTGGGTACTCCGAACTGCTGTTCGGTGCATACGCACAAACAACAGTTAGGACCCGTCCCCCCACCCGAAGGCGAAGGGAGGCTACCCTCTCGTCCACCGGGGTAAACCCCAATGTTCAGGCTCCAAGTTGGGGGGCAATAAGTATACCCACACCCGCTTGGTGCCTCTCACCGGGGGCAACTCCAGAGTGGTACAGAGTCCAGCCCCTCTCAAGCAGATTGGTTCCAGAGTCCAAGCTGTGCGTCGAGGTGAGTCCGACTATATCTAGCCAGAACCTCTCAACTTCGCGCACTAGCTCAGGCTCCTTCCCCTTCAGAGAGGTGACATTCCACGTCCCAAGAGCCAGCTTCTGTAGCCGAGGATTGGACCGCCAAGGTCCCCGCCTTCGGCCACCACCCAAATCACACTGCACCCGACCTCCTTGGCCCCTCCCATAGGTGGTGACACCCTGCGGAGGAAACTCATTTCAGCTGCTTGTATTCGCGATCTCGTTCTTTCGGTCACTACCCATAGCTCATGACCATAGGTGAGGGTAGGAACATAGATCGACTGGTAAATTGAGAGCTGAGCCTTGTGGCTCAGCTCCTTTTTCACCATGACAGACCGATGCAGCGCCCGCATTACTGCAGATGCCGCACCGATCCGCCTTTCGATCTCACGCTCCATTCTTCCCTCACTCGTGAACAAGACCCCGAGATACTTGAACTCCTCCACTTGGGGCAGGATCTCGCTACCAACCCTGAGAGGGCACTCCACCCTTTTCCGGCTGAGGACCATGGTCTCGGATTTGGAGGTGCTGATTCTCATCCCAGCCGCTTCACACTCGGCTGCGAACCGATCCAGAGAGAGCTGAAGATCACGGCCTGATGAAGCAAACAGGACAACATCATCTGCAAAATGCAGTGACCCAATCCTGAGCCCACCAAACCGGGCCCCCTCAACGCCCTGGCTGCGCCTAGAAATTCTGTCCATAAAAGTTATGAACAGAATTGGTGACAAAGGGCAGCCCTGGCGGAGTCCAACTCTCACTGGAAATGGGTTCGACTTAATGCCGGCAATGCGGACCAAGCTCTGGCACCGATCGTACAGGGACCGAACAGCCCTTATCAGGGGGGCCGGTACCCCATACTCTCGGAGTACCCCCCACAGGATTCCCCGAGGGACACGGTCAAATGCCTTTTCCAAGTCCACAAAACACATGTAGACTGGTTGGGCAAACTCCCATGCACCCTCCAGGACCCTGCTAAGGGTATAGAGCTGGTCCACTGTTCCGCGACCAGGACGAAAACCACACTGTTCCTCCTGAATCTGAGGCTCAACTATCCGACGGACCCTCCTCTCCAGGACCCCTGAATAGACTTTTCCAGGGAGGCTGAGGAGTGTGATCCCTCTGTAGTTGGAACACACCCTCCGATCCCCCTTCTTAAAGAGGGGGACCACCACCCCGGTCTGCCAATCCAGAGGCACTGTCCCTGATGTCCATGCAATGTTGCAGAGGCGTGTCAGCCAAGACAGTCCTACAACATCCAGAGCCTTGAGGAACTCTGTGACCTCAGTCTCAGAGATGGGGGAGCCCACCTCTGAGTCCCCAGGCTCTGCTTCCTCATTGGAAGGCATGTTAATGGGATTGAGGAGGTCTTCGAAGTACTCCCCCCACCGACCCACAACGTCCCGAGTCGAGGTCAGCAGCGCACCATCCCCACCATATACAGTGTTGACACTGCACTGCTTCCCCTTCCTGAGACGCCGGACGGTGGACCAGAATCTCCTCGAAGCCGTCCGAAAGTCGTTCTCCGTGGCCTCCCCAAACTCCTCCCATGCCCGAGTTTTTGCCTCAGCAACCACCAAAGCCGCATTCCGCTTGGCCTACCGGTACCTATCAGTTGCCTCCAGGGTCCCACAGGACAAAAGGGTCCTGTAGGACTCCTTCTTCAGCTTGACGGCATCCTTCACCGCCGGTGTCCACCAACGGGTTCGGGGATTGCCGCCACGACAGGCACCGACCACCTTACGGCCACAGCTCCGGTCAGCTGCCTCAACAATAGAGGCACGGAACATGGCCCATTCGGACTCAATGTCCCCCACCTCCCTCGGGATGTGGTCGAAGTTCTGCCGGAGGTGGGAGTTGAAGCTACTTCTGACAGGGGGCTCTGCCAGACGTTCCCAGCAGACCCTCACAACACGTTTGGGCCTACCACGCCTGACCGGCATCCTCCCCCACCATCGAAGCCAACTCACCACCAGGTGGTGATCAGTTGACAGCTCCACCCCTCTCTTCACCCGAGTGTCCAAGACATATGGCCGCAAGTCCGATGACACGACCACAAAGTCGATCATCGAACTGAGGCCTAGGGTGTCCTGGTGCCAAGTGCACATATGAACACCCCTATGCTTGAACATGGTGTTCGTTATGGACAATCCGTGACGAGCACAGAAGTCCAATAACAAAACACCGCTCGGGTTCAGATCGGGGGGGCCATTCCTCCCAATCACGCCCTTCCAGGTCTCACTGTCATTGTGTCATTGCCCACGTGAGCATTGAAGTCTCCCAGCAGAACGAGGGAGTCCCCAGAAGGTATGCCCTCTAGCACCCCCTCCAGGGACTCCAAAAAGGGTGGGTACTCCGAACTGTTGTTCGGTGCATACGCACAAACAACAGTTAGGACCCGTCCCCCCACCCGAAGGCGAAGGGAGGCTACCCTCTCGTCCACCGGGGTAAACCCCAATGTTCAGGCTCCAAGTTGGGGGGCAATAAGTATACCCACACCCGCTCGGTGCCTCTCACCGGGGGCAACTCCAGAGTGGTACAGAGTCCAGCCCCTCTCAAGCAGATTGGTTCCAGAGTCCAAGCTGTGCGTCGAGGTGAGTCCGACTATATCTAGCCAGAACCTCTCAACTTCGCGCACTAGCTCAGGCTCCTTCCCCTTCAGAGAGGTGACATTCCACGTCCCAAGAGCCAGCTTCTGTAGCCGAGGATTGGACCGCCAAGGTCCCCGCCTTCGGCCACCACCCAAATCACACTGCACCCGACCTCCTTGGCCCCTCCCATAGGTGGTAAGCCCATGGGAAGGGGGACCCACGTTGCCTCTTCGGGCTGTGCCCGGCCGAGCCCCATGGGTGCAGGCCCGGCCACCAGGCGCTCGCCATCGAGCCCCACCTCCAGGCCTGGCTCCAGAGTGGGGCCCCGGTGACCCGCGTCCGGGCAAGGGAAAACGCCGTCCAAAATTGTTTTTCATCATAGGAGGTTTGTTTAACCGCTCTTTGTCTCATCCCTCACCTAGGACCAGTTTGCCTGGGGTGGCCCTACCAGGGGCATAAAGCCCTGGACAACAGAGCTCCTAGGATCATTGGGACACGCAAACCCCTCCACCACGATAAGGTGGCGGTTATAGGAGGGGTTCAAAAATATAACTGCTGAAAAACAACCCGTGTTAGGGTGTGACATTGACACGCATTTGCTATGACAGCTTTGGTGGCAAAACGGTATCAACTGTTGACTGGTAATCAAAACTTCACGGGTTCAATCCTGGATGAGTCCGTTTTGAGAAGTGAGCTGCTTGTATTCTTACTATTTTAGAATAAAAACATACACTTGATTCCAGTCTGTAACAGCCGGTGTAATTTATGGTACTTATAAAGGTTAGCTTTTATTTTTTTATTCAGTTTTATTCTCTCAGCTGCGTTCACTATCCCAACTCCATCATTAAACCCCCACCCCCCGCATTTGACACTGCTGTTTTCACATAGACGTGCTATAACAGAGGTAAACTCAAATCATGACGACGATTCTACATCTAATCAAGAATGTACTTTTGCCATCACTGTACTTTGTATATGTACATTGGGTGCTCTGCACTCTTGACTTTACGCTGTAAGAAGTAAGTAAATAAAAGGTAAACAGGTAAATAACATTTGATCTGGCTTTTATGTAAGTAACATATAAATGTTAATGTTTTGGGCACATGCACCGTCCTTTAAATGAAAGAGCCAGATCTAATGTTATTTACCTATTTACCTTTATTTATTTACTTACTTCCTACAGCGTAAAGTCACGAGTGCAGAGCTTCCCATCTACATATACAAAGTACAGTGATGGCAAAAGTGCATTCTTGATCCGATGTAGAATCGTTGTCATGATTTGAGCTTACCTCTGTTATAGCGCGTCTATGTGAAAACAGCAGTGTAAAATGTTTGGGGGGGGTTGGGATCGTGAACGCAGCTGAGAGATTAAAACTGATAAAAAAAAAAAGCTAACCGTTACAAGTATCATAAATTACACTGGCTGTTACAGACTGGAATCAAATGTATGTTTTTATTCTAAAATAGTAAGAATATGAGCAGCTCACTTCTCAAAACAGACTCATCCGGGATCGAACCCGTGAAGCTTTGATTACCAGTCAACAGTTGATACTGTTGCACCACCGAAGCTGTCATAGCAAATGCGTGTCAATGTCGCACCCTAACACGGGTTGTTTTTCTGCAGTTATATTTTTGAATAAAAGCGCATTTGTTCTGTTATAAGTGCCTACACTTTCTTGGGGCACAATTATATATTTAAAAGTGGACCACTGATTTCCTAGCCACGGACCCACTATACCACACTCATTCACACTTTAGTGTTGCAAATTTCCAGCATTTGTTTTAAAAGCTTTTTAATGGCATTTTGCAAGAATCTTTTATATATTTTTCAAGTGTTTTTTAAAAATTTAAAAGTAAATTTAAAATGCCAGGAATTCCAGGGGCCACTGGAGGTGACATCATAGGTGTTCAAAGGTATCCTCCTCAGTATTTCAATAATAATAATAATAGTAGTAATAATTTTTATTTATGTAGTGCCTTTCATACACTCAAGGACACTTTACAATTCAATAAACACATTAACAAGACAACAGAAATTACATACAAGAAAATGAATAATACTCATTGAAGAGATGTGTTTTTAACAGGAGTTTGAAATGAATAGATTTTTCCTCACAAAGGCTGAGAGGAACAGCATTCCAAATTTTAGGGGCTATCACACTGAAAGCTATGCCACCCATAGTTACTAACCTGTATTTAGATACAATGAGTAAGTTAGCATCCAATGATCTTAATGTATGAGCAGGAATGTAAGGAAGCAGCTACTCAGACAGATAATGAGGGGCTAAACCATGAAGGGCTTTAAAGGTGAGAAGAATAATTTTATATTATTATATATATAATGTAGATGAGCAATGTTGCGAAGATGAAAAAAAAGCTGTCTGTACTGTTGAGCTAATGTGTGGTTGAAAAGTAAGAAGTTGATCAAAGATGACACCCAAATTATGGACTGATGCTGAGGGTTCAACCAGGATCCCATTAATGTCAATTTTTAGCCCATGAAGGGTAGAGAGGACAGATTTGGTACCAACTAATAAGATTTCTGTTTTGTCAGGATTAAGTCATAAAAAATTATCTGTTATCCAATGATTGATTTCCTGAATGCAATCAGTTAGTGCAACAGGTGAAGACATTGCAGTTGCATCAACACTTACATAAAGTTGTGTGTCATTGCATAGAACTGGAAGCTTAGACCATACCGACGAAAAATCTCACCTAATGGGAGTATATACAGGTTAAAAACTATTGGACATAGAACCGAACCTTGTGGGATATCTTGTGTGTTTGAAGTAGTGGCAGATTTATGTTCCCTAATGAAGACATAATACTGGCGATCACTGAGGTATGATGTGAACCAAGAAAGAGCAGCACCAGAGGTACCAATAGCTGAAAGTCGGGACAGCAATATATGATGGTTAACTGTATCAAATGCTGCACTTAAGTCAAGGAGAACTAGAACAGCGGCCATCCCAGAATCTGCGGTTATAAGTAAGTCATTGGTTTAGTTAAGTAAAGCAGTTTCAGTGCTATGTAGGGCTCTGAATCCAGATTGAAAAGGCTCAAGCAAGTCATGCAAGTTCAGCAGCAAAAACCTTATCTAAGATCTTAGCCATAAATGGAAGATTAGAAATTGGGCGATAAAATTTTAGCTGTAACGGATCTAAGCCAGTTTTTTTTAAGACGGGTTACAGCAGCAGTTTTTAAATCGGAACAACACAGGTATGGAAACTACAGTTGATAAAGTGAGAAATGACAGCGGAAAGGTTATCAGTACAAGCCTTAATCAGTAAATTAGGGGCAGGGTCTAAGTGGCAAGTAGATTGATTTAATTTAGATATTACTTCAGCAATATAAGTTCATGTATTGGGGTTAAATTTAGATAAACTGAAGATTTAGAAGTAGAAATGGTTGACAGAGATGAGGAATGGTTGGTAGAGAAACCTTGATATAGGGTCATATTGTATGACTGAAAATAGTCTAAAAATAGATTACAGCGCTCAGCAGAGGAATGAGGATTTTTAACAGCAGGTTGATAAGGTCTGTTAACTATATTAAAAAGAGATCTAGGGTGACAAGTACCAAAGTCAATAAGGGTGGAATAGTATTTTAAACGTGCAGCCGATAAGGCACATTTGTATTCCTTCAGGTGTTCAGTGTCAGCCAGGGCATGAACAGCCAGACCAGTCTTCTTCCAGAGCCTTTCCAAGCCGCGATCAATTTGTTTCATGGTACGTAATTCTGCTGTAAACCATGGAGAGGTCCAGGTAGTAGGAACAATCAAAGATTTAATAGGTGCATAATGATCCAAAATTCGTGGCAATGTGGAATTATATAGAGACAAAATCACCATAGGGCAAGACAACCCAGAAACATCATGGAGAAAGGAAGCACCAACAAACATAGAAAAGGATAACTGATCAATATTCTTGATATTATGATAGGTTATTATAGATTTTAAATTTATTTTAGGCAGGGGATAAGTGAAACTAAATTCAATCAGCGTGTGATCTGAGATACCGATAACAGAACCAGATGTACAAACATTCTGCAGATCAGTGAAACATACAGGATCCAGAATATGGCCCTTAGCATGGGTTGAAAAACCAACATGCTGCACAAAACTGAAACAAACCAGTACTGAACGCAGCTCACAATCAGATGGACAGTCAGTATCCACATGAATATTAAGGTCACCAAGCAAAATAACTACAGTAGACATGCCACAGACAAGAGTGAGTATTTCATAAAGATGAGAGAAAAAATCCAGCTGAAGCTTAGGAGGCCTGTAAATTAATACAGTATAATGTGCAGCAAAGCTTTTCCAGTGATTTTAACAACCAGGTATTCAAAATATGTAATGTGAAAATCAACAGTGGCTGCTTTAAGACAATCATGATGAACCACCACCAATCCACCACCTCTGCCCATCAGATGGGGTTTAGACAAGTAACTATAAATTTAAAATTTATAATAAAAAAGTAATAAAAAATTTATGTGAATTTCCCCCTGGGATTAATAAAGTATCTATCTATCTATCTATCTATCTATCTATCTATCTATCTATCTATCTATCTATCTATCTATCTATCTATCTATCTATCTATCTATCTATCTATCTATCTATCTATAACCAGCGGGGGTAAGCAGATTTAGTTGTAAGTAATCATCTGGATTTTGCCAAGTTTCTACAAGGAACAGCATGTCCAGTTTTTAGAAGTAGATAAGTCATTGAGGAAAGTAGTTTTATTTGTTAATGATCTGCAGTTCAGGAGCGCACAGTGGAGAGTTAAATCAGATTGTAATCCTTGGTTGCTCCAGTCTGGTAAATGCGGCAGGTGTCTCAGCCAATTTGTCTGCCTACTCCATCGTCCTGCAGATAGTCTTTTTGAAAAAAACAGGTCTAACAGACCAAATTGTGGAGATAGTGTCGGCAGATGCAGAGGTAATATTAAAATGACTTAGAGAGGAGCAGTGTAAATGCCGCGGACGAGCAATGTCAAGCTCCATGCATAAGCCGTATGTCACCGCATCCAGTCTGGAGTGCATACGGTAAGCACATAATTGTGTTGAAGAGTAGGAAATCATCATCAGAAAAAGCAGTATTAGCCACCACCACGTTAGCCAGAACCCATAAACTAACTCCAACTGAGCAATAAACACAGTCAGCTAAGAAAGTCTTAATCCTAGTCAACTAAGAAAGTAAGGACTTACTCACCAACCATGCCAACTCAGGGATAGTAAAGGGTAAAGGGCTTGCGGAATATAGGCAGTGAACAGAATAAAACTTTACAAAAACTCCAGCATGAATCCAGTGAGAATCCGTCCATAAAACATAAACAGCACGAGCAAGGCAGAGGACGTAGTAACTGCAACAAAGCAAAACAGAAGCGGCAGCCCAGATCGCACACAGCATACTCTCATCTAGAACTCCAAACAGCAAGTGCAAACAGCAAATTTTAATTGTTAATATAAAGTATATTCTGATCTATCAGTTTCTAAGTTATTTTGGAGTCTTATAATCTAAATCTTATGCCACTTGCAGATTTTTTTTTCTAAATAAGAGCAAAACAACTCCTGTTTATTCTGCTGTTTGCATTGGTTTTTTTTTGCAGTGTACACTTTCAAATTCCACACTCAATCAAGGAAATTTAGTGTCAAAGAGCTAAGGAGGAACCTACTTTCAGCAGTTTAATCTTATTATTTTGTCAAATGAGATATACAGTATACTGATAAATAAATCAAGAGCTTCATCCAACAGTTTATCTTCTTGCCAAAATTCACCACAACTGCATAAAACCATTAGAATAACTTATGATTTCCTCCACTTTGGGCACTTAATCCCACATCACATTAAGAAAGAAAGTCAACATTTTCCATAACAAACACACAATTTCAGATTCAAAAATGCTGAAATTTACTCATAACTAAATAAAGCCCAGCAGAGAACTGTTCCATTTCACCTACAACAGCGATATAAACCTGAATGTTGGATACTCTCAACACCTCAGCTGAGCTATGGTATTTAAGGATGTAGGCAACAAATGGCATGCAACAGTGACTCAAGAACCTCATATTCATGAAGTATCATCATGTACCTCTGATACTAGACTCAATATGCTCTTTGAAGTCTGGTGACTTTAAACCGCTTTCCACATTTACTCTGGCCAAGCACCAGAATCATATACAATACATAAGACATACCACCTTCTGATAGCCAATGCACTCAGACACTGGAGATGACACATTATCTAAGTGTCAGCAGCTGACATCTGTTGTGATTATACATAGCAGGAAGACCAAAACTGCAAAAAAAAAAAAAAAAAACAATTCCAGACTTAATGACAAATCTCTCTATTATAAAAAAAAATCCTGGAAAGCAAAAGCAAAGCTACGATATGTGATCTTCTCGGAAGACATTTAAAAGACCCGCGAGACAGAAGAGACTTGCCACAGTGTGTCTTGTGGGGACCATAAACATGAGACATTGTGCCAAGAGATTGACCCAGGACTGTCTCGCAATGACGTAGAACATGAGATTCTTGCAAGACACGCCCTACTTACAATCTATCAAATAAGACAACGGGGCAGCAAAACATTCAGTCTTGTGAAGGATTTGTCCACATACAGATCCAGGGTCTCAGCGCATATAAAGCGTATATAGACAATACATTATAAATGAAACGTCGACGAATAAGCGAAGAAGAAAGCAGCGCAGAGAAATGAGACTCAAAAGCGTTGGAAAGAAAAAAAAAAACTAATCTAGGTGCAAATTCAGAAAATAAGGCAAGTAATTATCAGCCCATAACAAGTGGAATTGAAAAAAGCATGTCCAATCGGGCTCAGAGTTAAAAGACAGAGTAAAAGACAAAGTAGAACTTCATAAAGACGTTCACAAACATTGGCGATATACACATGCAGAGCAGATTATGAAACCAGTGCAATTCAAAAGGCTCCAAAAAAAAAAAAAAAAAAAACATATGCACAATTCAAATGTGGAGAAAGTTAAAGAATATGAAAGTATGAAAATTAGAAAGTATAAAAAAAGAAAGTAAAGATCGCAGTAGCGCAAACAAACGGAAATTAATATTCGAAAAAGGGAAAATAATCACCACGGACCAGGTGTCATTGAAAAAAAAGCAGGACAAAGTGAGGTCAGAAATAAAAGACAGAGTAGAAAACAAAGTAAAACACCAATAAAGAGGTTACAAAACAAAAGTGCCAAACACATGCAGAGCAGGTTAGAGACAATTCAGGATAGTTGATTTAAATAATCATGCAGTATTTAGGATTTATTTATTTATGTACTAGGGGGCTTCGCCTCCTGCTCGCTTCGCTTGCCAACCCCCGTGTTTGGTTTTCCGGACACACTTTTAAGATTTTTTTTTCTTTGAATTGTTGCTATTTCATTAGTTTCACTTTTATTTCAGAACTTATGTAAAAACAATATTTGGAATCTTTCGAGTCCAAATATGCTGAATCTTTTAAATGAGGTCAGTGAGACATGTGTTTAATGACTTTGTTAGGTTAGAGATAATGAAAACTGGAATTCAAAAGACCCCAAAAAAACATAGGCGTGAAACACATACAGAGCAAGATACAGAATATGAAAGCAGAAAAAAATGAAAGTGTCAAAAAAAAAGTAAACATTGCATTAGCGCAAAAAAAGAGAAATTTTTACTCAGAGAAATAACTAAAAGGCGAATAGAGATCAAATATATGGACATAGGTGATATGTCAGAAGTATGTAAATATTGTAAGGCTTTGAAGTTTAAGTCAGAGAATTTCAAAAACATGTTTTACCTCACATGCATTTATTGGTTACTTTGCAAAAAAAATTATTAACTGTTGATGATGTAGATCGCTTTGTCTGTGCTGAAATTCCAAACAGAGAAACCTTTCCTGAATTATCTCTAACCTGCTCTGCATGTGTTTGGCCCTTTTGTTTTGTAACCTCTTTATAATGTTTTACTTTGTTTTCTACTCTGTCTTTTATTTCTGACCTCGCTTTGTCCTGCTTTTTTTTCAATGACCCCAGTCTGTGGTGATTATTTTCCCTTTTTCGAGTATTAATTTCCGTTTGTTTGTGCTACTGCGATGTTTACTTTCTTTTTTTATAATTTCTAATTTTCCTACTTTCATATTCTTTAACTTTCTCCACATTTGAATCGCGCATTTTTTTTTTTTTTTTTTTGGAGCCTTTCGAATTGCACTGCTTTCATAATCTGCTCTGCATGTGCATAGCACCAACGTTTGTGAACGTCTTTATGAAGTTCTACTTTGTCTTTTACTCTGTCTTTTAACTCTGAGCCCGATTGGACATGCTTTGTTTCAATTCCACTTGTTACGGGCTGATAATTACTTGCCTTATTTTCTGAATTTGCACCTAGATTATTTTTTCTTTTTTCTTTCCAACGCTTTTGAGTCTTTTTTCTCTACGCTGCTTTCTTCTTCGCTTATTCGGCGACATTTCATTTATAACGTATTGTCCTTATACGCTTTATATGCGCTGAGACCCTGGATCTGTATGTGCTCAAATCCTTCACAAGACTGAATGTTTTGCTGCCCCGTTGTCTTATTTGATAGATTGTAAGTAGGGCGTGTCTTGCAAGAATCTCATGTCCTACGTCATCGCGAGACAGTCCTGGGTCAATCTCTTGGCACAATATCCCATGTTTATGGTCCCCGTGAGACACACTGTGGCAAGTCTCTTCTGTCTCGCAGGTCTTTTAAATGTCTTCCGAGAAGATCACGTATCATAGCCTTGCTTTTGCTTTCCAGGATTTTTTTTTATAATAGAGAAATATTTCAAAAACCACTTAATTAAAGAAATAAATAATGTATAAAATTAAAAATTTCCAAGGGAATAAAGAAGTAAACTGAGAAATGAAATACTTTAGTAAACAAGACAATAACCAAACACTACACTGTCAGAGTAAATGTGGTGTTGTGTCTGCAGAGAATGTCTTGTCACAGCATATCTGACTTGTCAGATCTGAAATGTATTCTGTGTTTGAGACAGTTATTAATGGACTACAATGCCAAGTTTCTTCAGGCATTTTTCTACATGTATTATTCTCTGTACCCCTGTTTACTCATTGTCCTCTGACAAACACAAATATGGAGACTCATTACAATAAAATATATAACAAATATATTTAGTTGATACCCTGATGTTTATACAACATATTACTTGGAGTTATTTCAGTTGATCTTAAGAAAATTTGGTGATAAACTGACCATTATTTCCTACACTACATTGTTAGTGTAACAACTAATTCTACTCATTTGAAAGAATTAGAATTTACCATCTATAACTGAATGGGATAGAATATTTTATATTACATAAAAGTACAAAAAAATCTAATATTCCTTGCATTGAACTCTGCAGAGCTTCTTTAAATTTGTCAAGATTTCAAAAATGTTATTCTAAAATAGGTTTGTTGAACTGCTGCATATGCTCCTATTATTGTTGATTGGCAAAATTCAGCTTTTTTCAAGGTAAATATGCTGTGTTCGCCGGTGACTTTGAAATTAGCTCTGCAGCTGGTTTAAGCAAACATTTTTTTCCAAATGCCCCAGAACTTTCATGCATGCTTACGCATGTAAAATCTGACATGGTCATCTCAGGGTCACAAGCGATAAAAAGATAAAGATAAAAAAGGGGCAGTTTCAGTTACTAAGATGCATTAAAACCACTGCCTCCTCCCACCATCAAGCAATTGACAGTGCTGCATATTTTTCCCACCCTAATTGCACTTGTTTCACCAAAGGAAACCCTCACTCTTCCACTCTTGGTCATTTCAAAACCCCCACCCCTTGGTTCTTCCATTGCTGCAAGTGGGATGTCAGTGAATCTAAAAATGTAAACATGGGTACCTAACTCACAAAATTTGAGAAACACTGTCAGCTTTCCATCCCACATGCATTAAAAAAAATAAATAAAAAACTTGTAGTATTTTCATTTGAGGGGTACATTAGCTGACCATAATGAGAATCTTATGAGTACTGTCACTGGATATATAATGCAGATCCCTGGCAGCACGGCACCGTATGGACATGCTGCAAAATAATAAAAAAAATAAAAATAAAAGGCATTGATGACAGAGGAAAGTGTGAAGCATCTGCGCATATACATAGGAAACAAAAAAGCCCAGAGCCACAACGTGTGCCCCAAGATTATAACTCTGTGAACGCAATGATCTGTATTTTATTTACTTATTGCTAGCCTGTTATAGTTTGTTGTATTTTTTTTTTGGTATTTGTTCTGCTTGTGTCTTTTGTTGTTTGGGGCATGGTGGTAAAGTGGTTAGCACTGTGCCTCACAACTTGGATCACATAAATGACCACAATAATCGGTCCAGCATACTTGGTAGACTTTTCCCTAACCTTCAAGGACACTTAAAGGACCACTGCACCATTATAATACACTTAAAACTATTTTAGTTCCTTCTTCACCATTGCCTTCAATGCAGTTTACCAAACTCAAAGCAAAGCAAATTGAGCAATGTTCGCTCATTAGTTCCTACTAAACTCCTATGGCATCTATATATATAAAATCCCTATGTGCGTCCAGGTGTCCGTGTGTGGGTGTCTTCTGGTGAAGTGCGCATGCGCGGGGCACGGTGCGATGCGCGATATTACTGTCAGAGAAAGTTAGAGGCGTTTTACGGAAATACAAACCAGTATTACTGCGAGAGGAAATTAAAGGTACACAATACAGTGACGCATATTACAGCCACATACAAGCCAGTATTACTGTCAGAGGAGATTAAAGGCATATTACCGACGCACACGCCTGTATTACCGCCAGAGAAAATTAAAGGTATATTACGGACGTACAAGCCAGCGGACATACAAGACGGTATCCTTCAATAAGGGCACGCACAAAAAGGCGAGCCTCAAAAGGGCGACCTCAATTGGGCGCAGCAGATAAAGGTACGCGTAAATAAAGATCTGCACCTTTGTTGCTCTTCACATATTCCAGAGCCATTTGAACTAAATTATCTACGAACGCCTTTATTCGCCGCACTCAATTGAGGTCGCCCTTTTGAAGCTTGCCTTTTTGTGCGCGCCCTTATTGAATAGAGCTGTACAAGACAGTATTACTGTCACAGAAAATTAAAGACACACAATACACGGCGGCAGCCCACGAAGAATGGTCAGCTCAGCAAGTAAACATCAACAAAAGAAAGGCTGTAAGAAAGAAAAATACGACCAACAAAAAGAATGAGGTCAAAGTCCCTTGCCATTTAATATAGACTGTTCCTACTAATGTTTATGCACTACTGTTCTAGCGCCCGTTATTGAAACGGGCTAAATGACTAGTTAATTAATAAAAGGTTATATAACAATGTGGATCTTTTATTCATTACTAATTAGCTCTCTGTTGTGCTTGTGGTTTTAGTGTGGCTTATGATTACAAATCTTAATTGTTTCAGTGATAAAAGGAATCTACTACATGGCTTTTTAAACCTTGTAATTTTGTTTTACTAAAACTTGTATTTGATAGTCACATTATAAAACTCAAATATAATATTAAGCAAAATAAATAATTTGTTTGCTATAGCAATGTCTCTCACAGGTTGATTAATTAAAATAAATTTCTGATGCTGTTTAATGTCTATAGCCATCTTTTATACCATGATTGACATTATGACATGCATCACAAGCTTAGTAATTCACAGCATAAGATGTTCCCCCATGAAAATAGGCATACAAACGAGATGACCATGAATACCAGGTTCACAAAACATTGATGAGATGATGTCTCCAAACTCACAATAAAAATTAAAATAATTAAAAATAAAATATAACCATGCATACAAACTTGAGAAACAGTAGAAACAACATACCCCAATTCTGCCCAAAAGGACCAAGTCAACCCCTGGTCATCTGTCCACTAAAAGTAGGAGGAGGGATCCAGATACATGCTACTAGGTCTCCCTTTTGCCACTGCACAGTTTTGGAGGACGTCTATTGCAGCCAGGTCAGAATCTCATTATCACTGGTTGGCAGAATCTAGCCACACAATGTCTCTATGGTGCTTCATTTTTCATTAAGTTCAATTTCATTTAAGACTAACAGCCTCACTTATATGGTGGACAAACAGAATAAAAGGGGAGAGAGAGAAAGATGATTAGGTTAATGGAAGATATGTAGCTTCAGAATTGGATTCCTCAACTCTATAAGGTCTCACATATAAACTTGACGAATATCATATCAAAGAGATATTAAAGTAAGGAAATTGTGTGTTCTCTGTTTATGTTATATCCATAACACACAAAAAAATAACTCTTGAAGCTATCAGTCAATTAGTGACAACTTGAGAACAAGGCAGGAAAACCAAATGATGATATACTTTTCCTCCCCTTGTTCCAGGAGGTCTTATGATTTCTACAGTGCACATTGCAGCAAAGCTGCAATTTCTGCATATGTCTCCTTCATATATTTACATACATTGGAGCTTATAAATTATAATATAAATTATTAGGGGAAGCTGTCATTTACTAGGACAGGTATATTATTTTCTAAAATGTACTGTGCATTCTTGTTTGTATGCATTAAATTTTTTTTATCAGCTTTGACAATGTGACCCAACTTTTTATCAAAAGAACCAATTTTGCATTAATGGTAACTATTTATTTTATTTACTTTTGTCACAATTGACAAATATTCACTTGCAATTTAATGAGCAAAGCATCAATTTCTCTGATTGTGAGGTACAATATTAGTTTATTTTTAGATTGTATTGGTTCACAATTATTCCTAATCTGTTAATGACAAGGTAATTTAATAATAGGTGTATTGGGATGTCTTATATTATTTTGCTTACATGTCATCCACTAGCAATTTTAGCATGAAACCTCTGGTGGGGTCACATAGGAATTTTCCTATATAGTATGTGTGCATTCTTCTCTAATATAAACATTAACTCACCTAACTAATAGTATCTGTTTCTTGTTTGTTAATGACTAGTGCAACATTCAAGACTGTGCACCTTTTATGTATCAAAAAATTAATCAAACAATGGAATGCTTGTTTCCAGTCCATCTCGATTGGCCTCAGATCACCGTCATACCATCTGACATCATCACCATCTGACAAAATACAGCAATATAAAATTAAACACAGTAAAAAAGTGAGAGCAACACAGACACCCAATGCTTAGGAAATTACCTTATATACTCGTGGACAAGTTCTCCTGCAGATAAGTCGGGACTTGATTTTACAGTATAATTTCTGGTAGTTTATAATGTCTCACACTATTGGTCCAAGAGATTATGATATGCTAATGCCTACCTGAGAGAGCAACCATGGAGCACACTGCTTTTTTTTTCTATGTATTGTGCATATGTGACCACACGGTAACACCCGAACTATTCCGAAGCAACGTTTACACTGATTTCTGTTTTTTGTATCTCACACCCTCATACATCTTTATCATAAGAGCATCCCTTATGTATATGGAGTGTTTGATCAGAAGAAAATATGAAGCTGGTTTTAAATTAAATGTCACTGAAGTAGTGAAAGAAACTGGTACCTGCACTGCTGCAACAAAATTTGATGTCTGAGAAACTGATGCAAGATTGGAGGAGGCAAGAAAATGAAAAAAAGAAAAAATTTAAGTGTCACATTTTTGAACAGGAGTATAAGTCGGGGTCTGATTTTATGATCGATTTTTCAGGTTTCAAGACCCAACGTATACGTGAGTATATACGGTATATTGGCTAAGTACTGCCTAAATTGAAGGATTAGGCCTTGAGATGAAAAAGGAAAAGTCACAATAACATGAAAAGAATACGCAGACTAGAACCACTGCATGACTCAACCTGCATACTGAAGGTCTAGTATCAGCACTAACTTCTCTGTGGCTATGTGTTTGCTAGTCAGTGCAACACCAGAAAAACAGTTTTCTACAAACATGCCTGTTATTTCTGGACCAGTACTCTGGCTTCTTTTTCCTGAAGTGGAAGGGGCACGCACATAGTTTTCTTGGTGTCTTTTTCAAAATTAGCATGTCCTCTTTAGTGATATTGATTTCTATTTTTATCATATTACTGTGGCTACCTTTAAGGTAGCAAATAGTACTGAACATGTTGTACTTTTTTAGCTAGAATGTGCTCATTGATTCAACTGAGAAAAGCACAAAATGGAAGTAAAAACAAACATTTAAAAAACAACAACAGGTGGTCCTCATCTTACTATGGATGATGACCTTCTACCCCATTGCTAAAGTGTAAAACTTCAGGGTGCACATTGGAACACACATTCAGGTGTATAGAAATAACTATAGGGTCAATTGGTCCAGTTGCTTTGTGGGATAGGGACTTGCAGCACCTGGCACAAAAACTATTTCACATACTACAAGAAGCAGTATTTTTCTAGGTAAGAAAATACATTGAGCATATGATAGAAAATTTAAAAATAAATTGCTTAAGAAGACAAAGCTGAGGGTTATTATAAACATTTTAATAATAAGTTAAATTACTGAGAGTTATTACTTATTTTACACAATGTCTGGTGGGGCTAAGCCCACAACGCAGAAATACAACTGATATCAACTTTTATTCCTCAATTGGAAGAATACTAATCTACTCACTAAAACCTAATAAAAAATTGAGGTTTTCACATTATTTAAAACATGAAAAAACGAATTTTTCTTATGGAGGATGGGTGCAAAATTTCTACTGAATTTGACAAGAATTCAGTGATGCTGTTCTTAAATAAACCTACTATGTCATTGCCTCTGTCCTGTTTATTTGAGATGTTTCAGTATATATAAGTCTTTTGTCCCCATAGCTCTCAGAACTAGGTAAGTTTAGATGTCCGCTGGTTTTTCTGAAAGGCATCCAGATGTAGTAACAATCACATCATGTCATCCCTTGCATTTACCACGTTAAAAATCTTAAATTGATGATGGAAGATTTTATGTTTAACTTTCAAAATGAAGCCTACTATCTTTGAACTAACAGAAGAGGCAAAAGGTGATTAGAGGTAACTGCATGGCAGTATAAATCCCACATGGAATACTATTACACAGATGAGATGCCACACCAACAGATTATTGACTAGGGTTTTACTCTTTGATAGCAGCATTAATCTATTTGAAAGAATAACATTTACACAGAGACTGCTGGAAATTGCAGTATGCACAGGACTCTCTGTTGGAACAAAGGTGATTCGGAAGTGTTTACTGGTAGGTAGGAGCAATGCTGGAAAAACTTTTTTTTTTTTACTTTTTGTATTGTGCACATTCTTTCCTTTCACCCTTCCTTGTATATTTTTGAGTTGCTTTATAAAATACCCTTCCTATTGATCACTGTATTACTCTATGTAAGTTTAAAAATTTAGTTGACTTATCAGTTACTTTTCTTACTTAGATGACCACATATTGATGAATTCTTTGTTAATAAATGCAGAATCTACAGATTTATAATTTTTCTTCTAGTCTTGTTTGGTTTTGTCAGTTTTCCTATTTTGGGTTTTGAAATATGAGGAATTTAATATTACTTTTTATATTTACTTTGCTTTTGACTAAATTAAATATGTATTACGTATTATCCTTCAACCATTTAATTTTTTATACAGGCCACCATTTTGAAAGCATTTTGCATATGGTTGCTATCTTCATTCTTATCACAAGACACCTGAAAGTCACAAAGCATGACATTAGCATAGCAACAGGATAAGTGTAGGCATCATTCACTTCAAGGTTGTCTGGATAAAAAAAAAAACTTTTGTAGTGGTTAATTAGAATGGTGAATTTAGTTTATTGCTTAAAATGTTTCTTCGCCATGAGTTTTGGGTCTCATTTATATTTTTAATTTCTTCTTCTCCTTTCAGCTGCTCCCATTAGGGGTTGCCACAGTGGATCATCTTCTTCCATATCTTTCTGTCCTCTGCATCTTGTTCTGTTACACCCATCACCTGCATGTCCTCTCCCACCACATCCATAAACCTTCTCTTAGGCCTTCATCTTTTTCTCTTGCCAGGCAGCTCTACCCTGAGCATCCTTCTCCCAATATACTCAGCATCTCTCCTCTGCACACGTCCAAACCAACGCAATCTTGCCTCTCTGACTTTGTCTCCCAACCGTCCAACTTGAGCTGACCCTCTAATGTACTCATTTCTAATCCTGTTCATCCTCGTCACACTCAATGCAAATTTTAGCATCTTTAAGTGTGCCACCTCCAGCTCTGTCTCCTGCTTTCTGGTCAGTGCCACTGTCTCCAACCCATATAACATAGCTGGTCTCACTACCGTCCTGTAGACCTTCCCTTTCACTCTTGCTGATATCCGTCTGTCACAAATCACTCCTGACACTCTTCTCCACCCATTCCACCCTGCCTGCACTCTCTTTTTCACCTCTCTTCCACAATCTCCATTTCTCTGTACTGTTAATCCCAAATATTTAAACTCATCCACCTTCACCAGCTCTATTCCTTGCATCCTCACCATTCCACTGATCTCCCTCTCATTTACACACATGTATTCTGTCTTGTTCCTACTGACCTTCATTCATCTCCTCTCTAGAGCATATCTCCACCTCTCCAGGGTCTCCTCAACCTGCTCCCTACTCTCACTACAGATCACAATGTCATCAGCAAATATCAAAGTCTACGGGGACTCCTGTCTAATCTCATCTGTCAACCTGTCCATCACCATTGCAAATAAGAAAGGGCTCAGAGCCAATCCCTGATGTAATCCCACCTCCACCTTGAATACAACCGTCACTCCTACTGCAGACCTCACCACAGTCACACTTCCCTCGTACATATCCTGTACAACTCTTACATACTTCTCTACCACTCCCGACTTCCTCATACAATACCACAACTCCTCTCGAGTCACCCTGTCATATGCTTTCTCCAGGTCCACAAAGATGCAATGCAACTCCTTCTGGCCTTCTCTATACTTCTCCATCAACATCCTGAGAGCAAACATTGCATCTGTGGTGCTCTTTCTTGGCATGAAACCATACTGCTGCTCACTAATCATCACCACACTTTTTAACCTACCTTCCACTGCTCTTTCCCATAACTTCATGCTGTGGCTCATCAATTTTATCTCCCTGTAGTTAATACAGTCCTGCACATCCCCCTTATTCTTAAATATTGGCACCAGTACACTTCTTCTCCACTCCTCAGGCATCCTCTCACTTTCCAAGATTCCATTAACACTAGAATTACCAGAGCCTACAAAAAAACTCGCAGATCCGTCCCACCTTAAATCACTTCTTCACACCTCTCCGCCAGCGTCCTTTGTCCTCTAAATGTGCAGATAAAGACAAGCTGCAAACAGCCGACTATTCCATCCCCCCACCGACTTAGAACGTGCACGAACTTCTCCCAGCTCATGCCTTGATTGATTATCTGGGAGTGAATTTGAGTTTTAGAGTGGAAACAATAGATTGTTATTTGGAACACACGCATTTCATGTGTGTTCCATTTCTACAGTAATCTGTGTAAACACATTTTTAAAACAGAAACGTTTTTCATATTCTAGTAGTAAATGACAAAATGTAGGCATAAACTATATAATGTATGAAGCCTGAAGTCCAAATATCAAAGAAACACTTTCACAAAAGGTACAAATATAACAGAACAAGTGCGCTTTTATTCAAAAATACAACTGCAGAAAAAAAAGCTGCCTTAGTGTGCGACATTGACACTCATTTACTACGACGGCCCCGTGGCACAACAGTATCAGTTGCTGACTGGAAATCAAAAGGTCACGAGTTCGATCCTGCTCGACTCCCTTTTGAGAAGTGAACTGCTCTTATTTTTACTATTTTAGAATAAAAAGATACATTTGATTTCAGTCTGTAACAGCCGGTGTAATTTATGATATTTGTAAAGGTTAGCTTTGTTTTTGTTTTTTTTAATTCACTTTTCATTCTCTCAGTCGCGTTCAGGATCCTTCCCTACCCCATCTGACACTGCTGTTTTCACATAAAGACGCGATATAGCTCTGCAGTGTATCACGATACATACGACCGCGTGTTTTTTTTCCCCTCAATCTTGCCAGTCCCCACATGTTGCTGTATGCTGTTTCTTTTGTACTCCAGGACATGCACAGGAAAGCATAGTAAAGAGCAGTAACTTCAGCGCTATATGCAATCATCAGACACTCCCCATCTGACACTGCTGTTTTCACATAAAGACGCGCTATAGCTCACCCAAGGAGCGCCCTTCCTACATTTACAACATGTGTACTTGTTGCAGTGAACACATCTCTCTGTGCTATGGTTCGTATTACACTGAACAAGCACCTGTAATTTGCAGCTCTATTCATTATCTCAAAACAATATGTGACATTTTGAAGAAATCATTTTATGACGCGAATAGTACCAATCAGAAAACATTGTCGAAGTAATGCAATATTATTTGAAAACGAACAGCGTCAGATTGGGTGTGATTTATACTGGCACGGTTACTTAGAGTCAGATCAGAAGCTGAATAAGCCCCTGTTGTGACTCTAAGTAAAAAAGCATGAATTAATCAACAGAAATAACCGCGATCGACATTTTAAACTTAACGAATTATAGTGCATACCAATTTATAAATTTTATGTCCGTTTGAGGCTACAAAGAAAAAAAAACACCTCCTCCACAGCGGGGAATCGAACTCGGGTCTCTACGGCACGGCAGAGATACCGTGCTCTGAGTCAGCAAATCTCAGCGTTACACCATGGAAGGTGTTGTTACATCCTTGAACCTTTTGTGAGTGTTTACTTGATGTTTGGCCGTCAGGCTTCACACATTCTATAGTTTATGCCTATATTTTGTAACATTTATTACTAAAATATGAAAAAGTTTCTGTTTTAACAATGTGTTTATACAGATTACTGTAGAAACGGAACACATATGAAATGCGTGTGTTCCAAATAATGATCTATTATTTCCACTCTAAAACTCCAGTTCAGTCCATCCATCCATCCATTTTCCAACCCGCTGAATCCGAACACAGGGTCACAGGGGTCTGCTGGAGCCAATCCCAGCCAACACAAGGCAAGGCAACAACAAGGCAAGAACCAATCCCGGGCAGGATGCCAACCCACCGCAGGACACACACAAACACACCCACACACCAAGCACACACTAGGGCCAATTTAGAATCGCCAATCCACCTAACCTGCATGTCTTTGGACTGTGGGAGGAAACCGGAGTACCCAGAGGAAACCCACGCAGACACAGGGAGAACTCCAGTTGAGTCATTCCCAGATAATCAAACAAGGCATGAGCTGGGAAAACTTAGTGAATGTTTTGCGAAGGTGGGAGATGGAATAGCCGTCTTTTTGCTGCTCATCTTAATCGGCACATTTAGAAGGCAAAAGAGAGGCGAGAACGGTTTTAAGGTGGGCCGGATCTACAAGTTTTTTTCGTAGACTCTGGTAATTCTAGAGTTAAACAATGTAGTTAAAAACTCCACTGCCATCTCTCCTAAACACCTCCATGCTTCCACAGGTATGTCATCTGGACCAACGGCTTTTCCATTCTTAATCCTCTTCACAGCTGTCCTTACTTCCTCCTTGCTTATCAATTGCACTTCCTGATTCACTATCTCCACATCATCCAACCTCTTCTCTCTCTCGTTCTCTTCATTCATCAGCCTCTCAAAGTACTCTTTCCATCTGCTCAACACACTCTCCTCGCTTGTGAGTACGTTTCCATCTTTATCCTTTTTTACCCTAACCTGCTACACATCTTTCCCAGCTCGGTCCCTCTGTCTAGCCAATCGGTACAGGTTCTTTTCTCCCTCTTTAGTGTCCAACCTCTCATACAACTCATCATACGCCTTTTCTTTAGCCTTCGCCACCTCTCTCTTCACCTTGCGCCTTACCTCCTTGTACTCTTGTCTACTTTCTGCATCTCTCTGACTATCCCACTTCTTCTTTTTCATCCTCTTCCTCTGTACACTCTCCTGTACTTCCTCATTCCACCACCACCTGTTCCTCCTTCCTCTGTCCAGATGTCATATCAAGCACCCTTCTTGCTGTCACCCTTACTACATTTGCTGTAGTTTCCCAGCTGTCTGGTAACTTTTCACTGCCACCCAGTGCCTGTCTCACCTCTTCCCTAAACTCAACTTTGCAGTCATCCTTTTTCAACTTCCACCATTAGATCCCTGGCTCTGTCCTCACTCTCTTCCTCTTCATGATCTCAAACGTCATCCTACAGACCACCATCATATGCTGCTTAACTACACTTTCCCCTGCCAACACTTTGCAGTCTTCAATCTCCTTCAGATCAACTCTTCTGCATAGCTTGTAACCTATCTGTGTACATCTTCCTCCACTCTTGTATGTCACTCTATGTTCCTTCCTCTTCTTAAAATATGTATTTACCACAGCCATGTCCATCCTTTTGGCAAAACCCACTATCCTCTGACCTTCTTCATTCCTCTCCTTGACACCATACCTACCCATCACCTCCTTGTCTCCTCTGTTCCCTTCACCAACCTGTCCATTGAAATCCACTCCAATCACCACTTTCTGTCCCTTGGGTACACTGTTCATCACTTCATCCAACTCACTTCAAAAATCTTCTTTCTCATCGATTGCACACCCAACTTGCGGTGCATATGCACTAACAACATTCATCATCACACCTCCAATTTCCAGCTTCATAATCATTACTCTGTCTGACACTGTTTTCACCTCCAGAACACTCTTGACATACTGTTTCTTCAGAATAACCCCTACTCCATTTCTCCTTCTATCCACACCATGATAGAACAATTTGAATCCAACTCCGATCCACCTGGCCTTACTCCCCTTCCATTTAGTCTCTTGCACACACAAAATATCAGCCTTCCTTCTCTCCATCATATCGGCTAACTCTCTCCCCTTACCAGTCATACTGCCAACATTCAAAGTTCCTACCCTCAGTTCCACTCTCTTTACCTTCCTCCTCTCCTCCTGCCTCTGGACACGTCCACCCCACTCCCTTCTACTCCTTCTTTTTCTTCTTTGGCCAACAGTAGCCCAATTTCCGCCAGCACCCTGTTGACTAACAGTACTGGTGGTGGTCGTTGTTAACCCTGGGCTCGACCAATCCGGTATGGAAATTTGTATTGTTGTCCACATATTGATTTGGTAAAATTTTACACCAGATGCCCTTCCTGACGTAACCCTCCCCATATATCCGGGCTTGGGTTCAGCACGAAGAAACACACTGGTTTGTGCATCCCCTGTGGCTGGGTTTCATTTATATCTTTAACACCACCTTTATATCACCTTGGGCTTATTATCACCTGGACAAAGCTGGCAACACTTTGAAAATTGTTTTTTAATTTTTCCAGGACCTTCAATACCATTCAACTATCCCTGTTAAGAGATATACAGGTGGATGAGCCTATGGTGTCCTGGATAATGGACTATCTGTCAGGCAGACTGCAGTTTGTGAGACTCAAGGACTGTGTTTCTGATACTGATGTGAGCAACACTGGAGCACCACAAGGGACAGCTCTTGTGGAGGCCAGTCAATGGTATCAATTTTTTCATCCTCCAGGGACTGCCTGCATATTTTCCCCACATAAGGCCGGACATTGTTGTGCACTAGCATAGGGTCTCACAATGGATTCACAAGGATTTCATCCCAATACCTAATGGTAGTCAAGGTGTCATTTTTTAGCCTGTAGAGGTCTGTACGTTCCTCCATGGATATGCCTCCTCAGACTATCATTGACTCACCACAAAACTAGTCATGCTGAACGATGTTGCAGGCACGCAGCAAAACGTTCTCCATGGCTTCTCCAGACCATTTTATGTCTGTCACGTGCTCAGGGTGAACCTGCCAATTCTGGTATTCTATGGCAAATGCCAATCGAGCTCCACAAAGCCGAGCAGTGAGCACATGGCCCGGCCCACTAAAGGACGTCGGGCCATCAGGCCACCCTCATGAAGAATGTTTCTGATTGTTTGGTCAGAGACATTCACACCAGTGGCCTACTGGATGTCATTTTGTAGGGCTCTGGCAGTGCTCATCTTGCTCCTCCTTGCCCAAAGGACCTTCTACAGCCCTGTCCAGCTCTCCTAGAGTAACTGCCTGTCTCCTGGAATCTCCTCCATGTCCTTGAGACTGTGCTGGGAGACACAGCAAACCTTCTGGCAATGGCACATATTGATGTGCCATCCTGGAGAAGTTGGACTACCTGTGCAAACTCTGTAGGGTCCAGGTATCGGCTCATGCTACTTGACACTGACCATAGTCAAATGCAAAGCTAGTGAAAAAACCAGTCAGAAAAGATGAAGATGGAAAAATGTCAGTGGCCTCCACCTGTTAAACCATTCCTGTTTTGGGGGTGATCTCATTGTTGCCCCTCTGGTGCCCCTGTTGTTAATTTCATTAACACCAAAGCAGCTGAAACTGATTAACAACCCCCTCTGCTACTTAACTGACTAGATCAATATCCCTATCAATATTCTTTTGATACACTTGTTTGTATATTTTCAATGATATGTCAGCATTATAGTATGCTTTTTTGTTCACAGCTCATGTATTTTACCACATCTCTAATTATTTACTTTAATTATTTTAAGTCAAAGTACAGTTAATAAAAAGTTAAAATCATTAAAACTATTTTTTACTTTCTATTAAGTTTGTGTATAAAATAATTACACTGTGTTTTTAATTGAACAGCCTCCAGTTCAGGTTGATCATAATTTACTCATTTTTTACTGTATCTGGATACATCATATAAGCAATTGTCAAAATATCTGTTAGGCAATAAAACTTGTCAATCATTGTAGCACCTCATCTCCGTACTCCTGTCTCACTACCATAATTGACTTCCTTTGTCTGTTCATTCAGCAGATTAAGATAATTCCATGGTGTGAAAACATTCTTAGCATGGGAGAATGATCAAGCTGAATTGCTAAAAGCATATTAAGTACAGAAGCACTTCATTTGCATTGCAGATTTACAGGTTAGGCTAGAGATTACTAAAATTAGGAGAGTACTTATTAATCATTATATGGATACCTGTGGATAAATTTATACAGTTCTTTATAAATATAAAAAAATAACTTGTAACTTCATGTTCTGGGCAAATTTAATTTAACACAGGATCCCTAATTTTTCATCTCTTAACATAAATACAAGATACAATAATAATTTGTATAAAAAAATGGGAAATGTTATTTCTAATATGCATGCCATGGTCAATGAGTGCATAGACAGATATTTTATTTTCATTTTGTTTGTTATTGCAGTTGTTCATACATAGGTAAGCTTCACCAAGTGTGTACGTGAAAAAGAAAAAGCAACTCTTATATATAGATAGGGAAGGAAGAAATCCAGGGAAAATTAAAGGAATATATCAGAGTGGTTGAAAAGAAACCATTAGTAGTCACTGAAATAATATATAGTTATTAAATGCTGAGACAATGTGTGATATAAGTTTGTAATGACCTAACTTCTATTTCTCTTAACACTAGAATTACCAGAGCCTACGAAAAAACTTGCAGATCCATCCCACCTTAAATCGCTTCACACTTCTCCATCAGCGTCTTTTGTCCTGTAAATGTGTCGATAAGCAGCAAATAGCAAGCAGCCTGCTATCACATCCCCCACCGCCGTACAGTTTTCTCAGCTCAAATCTGTTTACCTGCATGTCAGTAGCTTGGCAGTTGTATAGAGTGAGAAGTCAAGCAAAATTACACCTTTTATAAATACTATATTGTTATTTGGAACACATGCATTTCATGAGTGTTCCGTGTCTACAACGATCTATGTAAACACATCATTAAAACAGAAACTTTTTTCATGTTTTAGTAATAATTGACAAAATGTAGACATGAAGTATATAATGTATGAAGCCTGAATTCCAAATATCAAAGAAACACTTTCACAAAAGGTACAAATATAACAGAACAAAAGGCCAAAAGACGCTGATGGAGAAGTGTGAAGTGATTTAAGGTGGGAACGGATCTACTAGTTTTTTCATAGGCTCTGGTAATTCTAGTGTTAAACGGGTGACTTTTACACAAAGTGAACTCCAAATGGATAGTGTCTATGATCAAGGTTTAAAAAAATAAAAAATGAAGTGGTAGAACTTCTTAGGGATGTTAGAGAAGGGAATTAGATGTAGCTAAAGGTAAACCACTAAAGATCAGAAGATTGTTCATTACATTTAAAGGAAATTTGCTAAATTAAATGTCACCAATTCAACCTCATAATCAAAAGTCTCTATTGCTAACTACGTTGTTAATTTATTGTCGAAGTTTGAATGTTGTTTAATGCTGAAAATCATCTTTTATAACATGATGTCATGGACCACGTAATATAGGCATAACATGCCTAGCAAAAAGTGTAGCATCAAGGTGGCCAAACTTACAAAATTGAAGGGTTAATGAAAACCAAAAATGCAAAATGGTGGCTCCCATGAAAAAATATTTCAAAATAGTACTAAAGTGACATAACTGAAATAATATAAGTAATAAATTAATAACATATGTAATAGTTGCATTCTTTGGACATAGGAATAGTGACATCTTTGTCCTTGACAACTCAGACTTATTATTTTCTGGAAGCAACTCCCTTTTTCACCTACAGTATGTAGACTGTCTGAAACCTTCAATAAAAAATGCAGTAAAAATCTTTTTTGGTCAAGGAGAAGATTCATTATGTGGTATTAAATCTTCCAATTGGTGTAGATACATAACAATGCTAATAATCCAAGAGTTTTATTCTCTATAATTGATCTTTTGCTAAACCCAGGTCACTCAATAGAATGCCTCCAAAAAACTTCCAGTGAAACTTGTGTGGCTTTAACTATATTTTTTAATCACAAAATGAATGATATTAGAACTAATATAGTACATCCACCCAATACTGATCCTATTATACCCCAGTATTACATTTTAAGGGAATGAAATTCTTTCACCAGGATAGATTTACCTGATTTACATGGAATAATTTCTCATCTGTAACCCTCCACCTGCATCCTTGACCCAATACCAACAAGTTTTTTCAAAGAAGTATCCGGCATGCTAGTTGATAGTGTCCTTGAAATAGTATATTCATCATTAGATACGGGGATCTTCCAATACTGTCTTAAGACTGCTGTTGTTAAACCCCTGCTCAAGAAAAATAACCTTGACTCCTATGTTTTTGAAAATTTTAGACCTATTTCTAACCTGCCTTTCTTAAGGAAAATCGTAGAAAAGGCAGTCATTACACAGATAAATGATCACTTGAATAATCATTTTATTCTTGATAAGTTACAGTCGGGTTTTAACCGTACATAAACTGCACTTGTTAAAGTAGTAAATGACTTGTGGGTAAATGCAGACAGAGGCTATCTATCTGTTCTTATCCTCCTAAATCTGAGTGCTGCATTTGATACCATTGATCACAATATTCTTATAAATCGCCTTAGTCAGTGGGTGGGCCACTCTGGTAATGTCTTAAATTAGTCTGAGTCTTACTTAACAGGTAAAAATTTTTTTGTTGTTGTGATTATACCTAGAAGACACATGATATTCTGTATGGTGTCCCACAAGGATCTATCCTGCTCTTTTCGATCTACATGCTTCCATTAGATCAGATTATCTCAAGGCATAACATGACCTACCACAGCTATGCTGATGATACACAACTGTATTTATCAACAACACCTGATGACCCCAAGTCATTTGATTCATTGATCCAATGTCTTACTTGTGTTTCTGAGTGGATGAGTGATAATTTTATCAAACTAAATAAGGAGAAAACAGAAATCTTAATGACTGGCAAAAATAGATATAATGAGGATATTATATATAAACTTGATTTATTAGACTTAAAATTCAAGACAGAGGTAAAGAATTTAGAGGTAATTATTGACTCTGACCTAAACTTTAAATCACGTATTAATTAGATCATCAGGACAGCATTTTTTCACTTAAGAAATATAGCAAAAATTAGATCCCATATAACTTTGCAAGATGCTGAAAAATTAGTTTACGCTTTTGTTTTTAGTCAACTACTGTAAGATACTCCTCCCAGGACTACCTAAAAAAGACATCAATCGGTTACAACTAGTGCAGAATGCAGCTACCAGAATTTTAACTAGGAAAAGAAAATCTGAGCACATCTCTCCAGTTTTGATGTCGCTACACTGGTTATCTGTGTGATGCAATTTTCCCAGGATCGTACCAACTTTTTAATGCCCAATTACTACACCTCCTGCCTTCACCGTTTTCAATGAAAATATAAAAGTACGGAAATTTTTTGAACAACTCTTGCAAAATACTATATTCTGTACTGATGATGTAACATTGTCCAATAAACACACTTTGACAGTATGGTACTTTGACATTAAGGCTGCAAATTTTGTCAGTGACCTTACTCACAAACAGAAAGAATTAAGTCAGGTTCAACAGTTTCCACAAGAGTAATGTGGAGATGCTGTGTTGTCTATCTAGAAGCATCATGAAGAACTCGGAACAGAGACATTTTTTAATGTCGTCTTTATGACTCCCAGTGAACTTTACTAAGACATCCAAAATTAATAAGATGCTCTGAATGAATGTCTACTTTGAGTGAAATAATTTCAATTTATGGGCAGTCTTCAGTTTTTTTTAAGTGTGCAAAAATTCCTGTTGCTCACTTATAAATAGAAAAATAAGAATACCTTATAAAAATCAGAATTTTCCTCATTTATCAATTGATTGCAGTATAATCTTTGCATTATCTTCATCTAATAGTAAAATGCATTGAAATGTACTCATTGAATTCCCTGAGATAAATCAATTAATTTGTATATAAAATATTGCACTCTGGCTAATGATGAGAGCTATTTTTTTTTCTAACATCAAAAATAAAGCTATGCCATGGCAGCTGATATATTACTGTGTCTCTCTGGTTTAAAATCATCTATAAATACAGATTGCAGACAAAAGCTAGAGAACATAATTAGGTCCCAAACTCACACCTTCCATTAGGAACCCCTGATAATTTGCTTCCTATTAAAGTCATTAGAAATGAAATCAACAACCTAATATGGGACAGTTTTAAAATGTTTTTTACCTAACATTCACTCAGTAGGAAATACAGTAATCCCTCCTCCATCGCGGGGGTTGCGTTCCAGAGCCACCCGCGAAATAAGAAAATCCATGAAGTAGAAACCATATGTTTATATGGTTATTTTTATATTGTCATGCTTGGGTCACAGAATTGCACAGAAACACAGGAGGTTGTAGAGAGACAGGAACGTTATTCAAACACTGCAAACAAACATTTTTCTCTTTTTCAAAAGTTTAAACTGTGCTCCATGACAAGACAGAGATGACAGTTCTGTCTCACAATTAAAAGAATGCAAACATATCTTCCTCTTCAAAGGAAACAGAGAGGAAAGCAAACAAATCAATAGGGCTGTTTGGCTTTTAAGTATGCGAAGCACCGCCGGTACAAAGCTGTTGAAGGCGGCAGCTCACACCCCCTCCGTCAGGAGCAGGGAGAGAGAGAGAGAGAGACAGAGAAGTCAAAAATCAATACGTGTCCTTTGAGCTTTTAAGTATGCGAAGCACCGTGCAGCATACTTAAAAGCTGCACACAGAAGGTAGCAACGTGAAGATAATCTTTCAGCATTTTTAGACGAGCGTCCGTATTGTCTAGGTGTGCGAACAGCCCCCCTGCTCACACCCCCTACGTCAGGATCACAGATAGTCAGCGCAAGAGAGAGAGAAAGAAAAGTAAGTTGGGTAGCTTCTCAGCCATCTGCCAATAGCGTCCCTTGTATGAAATCAACTGGGCAAACCAACTGAGGAAGCATGTACCAGAAATTAAAAGACCCATTGTCCTCAGAAATCCGCGAACCAGCAAAAAATCCGCGATATATATTTAAATATGCTTACATATAAAATCCGCGATAGAGTGAAGCCGCGAAAGGCGAAGCGCGATATAGCGAGGGATCACTGTAAAGCAATTATTTTTTAACGTAGGGGGGTTTCTTTTCTATAATAATCTCAAAGATTAGGTTAAGGATTACATTATGCAGCTATTTTAAAAATAATACAAAATCTCTTAAGGCATTGAATCTATTTTTATAACTTAAAGGGCTAGTCCTTAAAGTAAAAAATTATGTACAGTTTTATTGTTAATATTCATCACTCTTAATTTCTCATTTACTTATTTGATTGTGATAACGGAATTTCTTTGGTGACTTTAATACACAAAAGAGCATATATTATTCTAAGCTATTAACACTAGAATCCCTGAAGCCTACAAAAAAAATCTCGTAATCTGAGCCACCTTAAATCCCTTCACACCTCTCCATCAGCGTTGTTTGTTTTGTAAATGTGTTTGATCAGCACAAGCAATAAACAGCCTGCTGTCCCATCCCCACTCCACTGCAGCTCAGATCAGGCAAAAAGTTCTCCGAGATCAAGTCTTGTTTCTCTGGATGTGAGGTGCCTGGAGTTGTATAAGGTAAATAATATACAGTTGTTTGGAACATATGCATTTTATGTGTGTTCCGTGTCCACAACAATCTGGCTAAATGTAGGATGACAGGAAATGCAAGAAACGTTGAATACATAACTAAAACAGAAACTTTTTTTATGTTATAGTAGTAACAACAAAATTTTGACGTTAAGTGTGTAATGTATGAAGACTGAAGTCCAAATATCAAATAAACAGTTTCACAAAAGGTGCATGTATAACAAAACAAATGCGCTTTTATTCAAGAATATAACCGAAGAAAAGGAAATCGGGTTAGGGTACGATACTGACAGTTGGGGTAATGCAGAGGTTGTGGGTTTGATTCTAGCTGCTTCCCAGAATTTCCATTCGAGTAGTGAGCTGATCTAATTGTTATTATTATACAATAAAAACATACATTTGATTTGAGTCTGTAACAGCCAGTCTAAATTTACTTGTAAAGGTTAGTGGGGGTCGGCGGCGGCACGGTGGCGCAGTGGGTAGCGCTGCTGCCTCTCAGTTCGGAGACCTGGGGACTTGGGTTCGCTTCCCGGGTCCTCCCTGAATGGAGTTTGCATGTTCTCCCCGTGTCTGCATGGGTTTCCTCCGGGCGCTCCGGTTTCCTCCCACAGTCCAAAGACATGCAGGTTAGGTGGATTGGCGATTCTAAATTGGCCCTAGTGTGTGCTTGGTGTGTGGGTGTGTGTTTGTGTGTGTGTCCTGCAGTGGGTTGGCACCCTGCCCGGGATTGGTTCCTGCCTTGTGCCCTGTGTTGGCTGGGATTGGCTCCAGCAGACCCCCGTGACCCTGTGTTCGGATTCAGCGTGTTGGAAAATGGATGGATTAGTGGGGGGCCTCGCAGTTAGGAGACCTGGGTTTGCTTCCCGGGTCATCCCTGCGTGGAGTTTGCATGTTCTCCCCGTGTCTGTGTGGGTTTTCTCCTACAGTTAAAAGAAATGCAGGTTAGGTGCATTGGCGATCCTAAATTGTCCCTGATGTGTGTGTGTGCCCTGCGGTGGGCTGGCACCCTGCCTGGGGTTTGTTTCCTGCCTTGGGCCCTGTGATGGCTGGGATTGGCTCTATCAGACCCCTGTGACCCTGTAGTTAGGATGTAGCGGGTTGGCTAATGGATGGATGGGTTAGTGGGGATTTTTTTATTCAGTTTTATTCTTTCAGTCATGGTCACGCTTCCCCCCGATCTGACACTGCTGTTTTCAAATAAAAACATGCTATAACAGAGGTGAACTCAGATGAGGATGAGCAGGGCATGCCGAGCTCGTCAAGGTATTGTGCAAAGTTCTGTTTGTGATTATTTTTTGTGATGGTCTTTATATAAAAAAACATTTATATATTACTTATATAAAAGCCAGACTGAATGTTATTTACTTATCTTCCTACAGCGTAAAGTCACAAGTAGTCTGCAGAACTTCCTGTGTTTGGTCAACACTTTACAGTCTATTTCTTTTTCTTTGGTTATATTCTTGAATAAAAGCACACTTGTTTTGTTATACATGTACAATTTGTGAAAGTGTTTATTTGATATTTGGACTTCAGTCTTTACACATTATACTCTTCATGTCAAAATTTTGTATTTAGTACTATAACATGAAAAAAGTTTCTGTTTTAGCTACTGTATGTGTTCAACATTTCTTGCATTTCCTGTCATCCTACATTTACCCAGATCATTGTGGACACGAAACACACATGAAACGCAAATGCGTTCCAAATAAGCGGCGGTGGGGGGATGGGACAGCAGGCTGCTTGTGCTGATCAACACATTTACAAAACAAAAGACGCTAATGGAAAGGTGTGAAGGAATTTAAAGTGGCTCGAGATTGTGAGTTGTTTTGGAAGCTTCAGGGATTATAGTGTTAAAGATCCTATGCTTGCACAGTCACTGGGTGGATCTTCTTATCATGATAACTTCATTAAATGAGTCTAATAAAAGCTGCTTTCTTGGGGGATTCCAGTAACTGGTGAAAGATCTTTTATTTGAAGATATCCCTGTCTCTGCTTGTTGTCTATGGGGGAGGGACATAACCACATATAAATCATTTGCCTTTATTCTTCCTATTTGTTGCCTAACTTTTGCTCTCCTGTTCTTTGTTCACCCTGTTGCTGTCTTTTCATGCCACACTCTTTCATTCTTCTTTACTTTTCTCCAAACCCTTTCCTCACTTTCATGCCACTGACTCTGAATTTAATACACTTCCTTGACTCCACCTCTTAGTTATGAAATCCATAATGAGATATTCTGCCTTAATTAAATCATTGAATATTACTATAATAATTCCATTTAATCTCTTTTGCCTTTGTAATTTTTCCTTTTAAGACTTTATTTAACCTTGCTCATAAAAATTTGATTATTCATGCATAATTCCCCATGATTAGTGACATTTAATGATTACATCATTAACAAATTAGATAACAGTAGATTGAGTCACCATTTCCCATATTTTAGAGTAATGTAATTAATTTCAATAAGTAATTTTAAATTAATTACTAAACATTAAATGTGACTTCTAATCTTTCTAGCACAATTGTCAAAAAGTATACATTACTTTAGTAGACCTATTTTTAATATAATTTATTGGTAAAATAGAGACAAAGTGAGGTCTCTTAAAACAATAAAATATTGTTTATGAAATTTTGGAGATCTCCAAAATATAGAAAATTGACCATATAAATTATAATCAATAAATATAAAGTTACATTTCAAAATAAAATAAACCATTCTTGTCACAAGCTCTTATTGTAGGTTGGCCATCCATTTCTGTTACAGTTTGTGTGCCTTGGCTTTCAATTTTTTGATTTTCACAAATCCTGAATTTGTCAGTCCACTGATTATTGTCTCTTTTTTAAGTCTTTTATGCAATGGCAATTTCCAGAATAAGAAAGAAACTTTGCTTGGTAATTATACTTTAATACAAACAACCTAAACTAAGCAGTCTGTCTGTCCGTAATAGTACCTGTGAATGCTGCTATGTGTCTAATCGCATGTGAACTGATTGGAGGCTTGCTGGCAAACAGAGTGTATACTGTGTGCTGACATCATCCTTGCTGGTGGATTGCACTGAGAGATTGGTGTTGCTTGAAGGTAAATAAGTAGACAAGAAGCACTTTTTACAACTTTTTTTCCTTTTAGATGGGTTTTGTTGCTATATTTTTTTAGTTTACAACTCAGGAATAAGAGCACATTGTGAGTGAAGCGTCTGTGTGCATCTTGGCAACACTTGTAAGCAAATTGGTGGCAGCAGCATCATGAATAGCTCAGTTGAGCACCGAGAAAGTAAGTGAACAGTTTTGTATCTTTAATATTAAATGAGTTGGCTTCCCAGTAAGAAAGGAAGTAAAGAAACATTAGTTAACTTGGGCACATCATGTTCAATGAGCATTTATGCTAGGAGCAAGGTAATGGTGAAGAGTACATTTAAGCAGGTATAGTATTGATAATTACACTGGATTAGAAAGAAAGAAAGTGGCAAAGAGACACTTTCTTAGTGAAACAGACACTACTGAGGGCAATGTTCTCACTAATGAGGTGCCTAGTGCATGCAGATTTATTATTATTATTTTTTTATTTTCTATTTTTTGTGAGCAACAAGTTCTAAAAACCAAGAATTTTTGAGCATCAGTATTAGTTCTGTAGACATCACACTTGTAATTATTTACTATGATGCATATTTAATGATAAATATACAAAAATTAACCAAACTGATGCAAGTTTATTTCTACTCAAAATTCCACTGAATAATCACAAAGTTCCTCTTGCGTAACACCGTGCATAGAATTCACACTAAAATATGGCTTACAGACAAAGGTCGAAATGTGTGTATTCACAAAAAAATTCAGATGCACAAAACAACTTCCATGTATTTCATAAATCCCGGTCAGCATGAAATGTAACGCTCGTGCCCATGCCTGCTGCCACACACCATCTCCTCCTAGAATTATGCCTCTTTGAATATGCAAATCAATATAAATATTCACTTAAGTAGGGGCCTACAGCGTTCTATGAAAAGACAATGGCAAAAGTACAGGGAAAAAAGAATTTCACCGAATGCCAAGTGGAGTTAATGAAAAATGTACTATTTGTTAGTTTAAGCAGTTGTATAAACAACAAAAGGAAGCTAATCGAAAGTTTAAGTTCAGAAAGTTGCACGGTGCCCGAAATAAAAAAGACATTGTCAGATATCAAAGTGATAGTGAAAAGGCGAGTTGTAGACCACCATCTGAGTGTCATATGGAAGCTTATTAGAGCACAGAGAAAAGAAAAAAAATAGGGACACAGTGGGAAAAAAAGCTCAAAATATCAACTGTAATCTCGAAATTTCTACTTTAATCACAGTTTGTTTTGTCATTAAAGTAGAACGTCATAAACTTCAGCTTAAAATCTATTAATTTACTAGTTTCTCAAATCCCATCATAACTAAAGTAGCATATTAAATGCTGTATTCTATGTGTTTTTCTATGTACTCTATGTGTGTGAATCACTACAATGAGAGGCAAGAACAATCCCTGAACAGGGGGGTATTTTTCATACGTGGATTACTCGTTTAGCCGGATGTAATTGTAGATGATTTGTTCCATGTAAACAAGGATTAGCTCACACACTTAATCAGTGTCCGTGCGTGGAATTCATTCAGTCATGACTTCGCCGTACATGAGTGAGCGACCAATTGATATCGGTACGCAAATTATAAGAAGAGAATTTCATATAGAGAGGGTTTTGCGCGATCGGCAAGATCCTTTATTGCTCCCAGAGGAAATACTTTTCGAAAGATACCACTTTAGCAGGGGGGGGAATATTGTACCTCAAAGATTTATTAGGACCTTATATTCGAAGTCAAACTCGGCGAAGTCGGGCTCTCACAACCACACAGACAGTATGCATTGCTTTGAGGTTTTTTGCAAGCGGCACATTTTTTATATACTGTAGGTGATACGGAAAATCTATCTAAAAGTGCAGTTTGCCAAGCAATTCGTAAAGTCTGTTTGGCTCTGAAATATTTCCTTCGGGTTTTCATAGTGTTTCCTGGACACCTGCGTGTGCAGACAATAAAAGAGGCGTTTCATGCCATTGCAGGTAGGTAATACACAGGCAAAAACACCCACAGTTCCATAAAGAATCTCACAATCAGCCTAACATTCTCATTACCCAGGATTTCCAAATTTTATTGGGGCACATGGGACTGATCAGAGTGGAGTTTGATTTGGAAAATGTACCTCTCCTCCTTATGAATAACCAGACACAGTGTCTTCATCAAATATTTGACCTTTGTCAATATCTCGTTGGTCAGACACAGGTTCTAGGGATATGACATTCCCTACAACTGACCCAACAAAAAAAGACGGCTATATGGAACATACCTATGGCACACATTAAGGACAAATATATGCAATGACCATCCTTTACCTGAAATGAAGTGACCACTGCATCCTGCCACTGGTTCTGAGGAGGAGCTTCCCCCTGGAATGCCCTCAGAAACAGGGTGATGGGCATTTTGCTGGAGAGCTAACTCTTCTGCAGGGGTTAGGTCTGGACCACGTGGACCTCCACCTGTTTTGTGCTTGTCTGCCTTCTTATTAGCTTTAAAATTAATGTTCTTTACATTATATATGATTCTTTACGTCAACAATTCTTTAAATAGTTATATACCAATTTTTACCAGTTTGAAGTATATTCTTGTACTTCACTTTAACCTGTTCCCATGTTCTCCTTGTGCTCACGTTTGATCTGGAATTATGACATATTAAATAATAATTAATCTGACACATAGGAAATGAAACGCTGCTTTCAGTAAATACAATGCACACGCGTTTAATTTGTTGGCCACTTTTTGCCAACTGTCTTTTCTGGTTTGGGCTGCTTTTGCAGTGTTACCCCTTGTGCATATTAAATCTTGAAATCCTTCGACTAACTAACTAACTAACTAACTAACTAACTAACTAACTAACTAACTAACTAACTAACTAACTAACTAACACAAACACGCACACCCACACACACACACACACACACACAGCTTGTGTGAAAAAAAATGCGCCCGTTCTTTCATCATTTTGTTACAGCCTATCAAAGACTTGCTGATCATGTTTTCTAGACTCAATATATATGAGCTTTTCACTCAGCGCGCGCATTCATCTTGGACGATTAGATCCAGCTAGACTAATCTACTATGCAGCTGCGTTTGAAAAACCGACTTATCCCGGATGAGTTTCATCGGCATTAACTCATCCAAGATGAGGCATCTGATCTCGGATGATTTAAACGACGTACGGAAAATACCCCCCGGGGCGCCAGTTCATCGCTAGCGCTGTCCACTGTGTCCACATGTTTAATTAATAACAGTATGCATTATTTAAATGAAGTTAAACATGTATCTGTACAATGTAATATACTTTACTGCATTTCATCTTAAAAATTATATCAAGAGCTCCAAGAAGACAGTGCCTGGAAATCTAAATCGACTTAGAAACCAGACATCATCATCTGTAAATACGCACTCTCTTCTGTTTAACTGAATTGAATTCCTTTATTGTTATTGTATGGTACAATGAGATTCAATTTGCAAATCCTCCATAAACATATTTTCCTATAAAATGGTAAAATAACAACAACAACAATAACAATAATAATAATATGATAAAAAAAACAATTAAAAATATACACTATGAAAGCGTAAGTGGCTCAGGTTGTGCAATATTACAACTGTAATGCAATTTTACAGTGAGGTAATTGTACTTATAAGTACAAACAGTTCTACCAGGAGCAGTTGATGGACTGATTGAGTGCGTTTAGAGCTCTTGGGATGAAAATGTTTTTGAACCACGAGGTCCGTGCAGGAAAGGCTGTGAAGCATTTGCCAAATGGGAGAAGTTCAAGTAGACGGTGCACATGGCTGAGCCAGCATGTGCTAGATGCTAAACCCAATAATTCTGTCCACTCTTGACACAATCTGTTGTAGAGTATCCGATCAGCTGCTGTATAGCTGTGATTCCCCACTCGGATACAATGGGTTAAAATATTCTGAGTGGTGCACTGACAGTAACAACACTAAAGCAGCTGTGGTATTTAGAACTGTTTGACCATTCCATGCATCATTATATTGTTACATGTTGATTGCAATCAGATATCTTATACTAAAAAACGATATGTGGTTAATTTCAGTGTGTTTGATAAAGCCGCTTCAGGGAGGTGAATCAAATAAATAAAGGAAAGCCACACAAGAGCAGCAGCACTGTTTTGATGCTTAGTGCTGCTAGTTTGCAAAACGTATGTATGCAATGGTTTGACCTGGCGTGAGAATGTGTGTGGCTTTACGCCAAGTTTAGTTTTAATTCATTGCGATGTGAATGTGGAAACGGCTCAGATTAACAGATTCAAATTAAATGTATGTTTTTATTCTATAATAGTAACAATAAGAGTAGCTGACTACTCAAAACAGACGAGTTCAGAATCGAGCTGGGAACCTCTTGATTACGAGTCAGCAGTTCTTACCACTGCACCACCCAAGCGGTCATGTCAGCGTTTTACACTAAACCAATTTCTTTTTCTACGGTTATATTCTTGAATAAAAGTGCACTTGTTTTGTATATTTGTACCTTTTGTGAAAGTGTTTATTTGATATTTGGACTTCAGTCTTCACACATTATGCATTTCATGTCTACATTTTGTCAATTATTACTAAAATATGAAAAACATTTCTTTTTTAGTTATGTGTTCAAAAATTCCTGCCTCGCATTTCATCCTACATTTACACAGATCGTTGTAGACACAGAACACACATGAAATGTATGTATTCCAAGTGACAATATATTATTTACCCCCTACAACTCCAGGCACCTCACACCCAGATAAACAGACTTTAACTCTGAGAATCTTGAGCTGCATCGGTGTGGGGGGTGATGTGCTGATTGACACATTTACAAAACAAAAGACACTAATGGAGAGGTGCAAAGGAATTTAAGGTGTTCCGGGATTATGAGTTTTTTTGTTGGCTTCAGGGATTCTAGTGTTAAGAGCATGTTATAGACATCCTAATGTAAACATTAGCTAAGGGGTATAATATAGTCTTGGGGCCTTTAGTTACCCAAATATTAAGCAAGCTAGCTTTACAAACAGCAGAACGCAAGAACTGGAGTTTTTGGATATAATCAAGAACTGTATTTTAATGTTAAACAATCAACATGGAGAGAATCAGGAAAGGATTTAGGGGATAGATATAATTTAACCATTAGGGACTAGTGACAATACTATAATACATTTCATAGTGTTTTGCAAGAGTGCATATTCAAAAAATAAAATAGTTTAATTGTACTAGGGTAAATTATGGGCAGAGGCAGAAAAGCCAAAGTAATATAATTTGGCATAAAATGTGGATTAGGCTTAAAAATGTTTTACATTCAAAGCAGGACAAGTTTATCCAAAACTTTAAAAGCAGTATGGAATGAAAGGGAATTCTGTAGCAGATATATAGTATATGTAGTGAAAAAAGAAATTACAAATGAAAAAATAGTTGCATAAGGTGTATAAGGTTAATAACTGCAGTGGTAAATGTAGGGCATATCAGAGTATGAGAGTAATAGTTAAAAAGAATATTATGAAAGCTACAAGGCAGATGGATAGAAATATTGCAGAAAAGGTGAAAAATAACACAAAGAGATTCTTCCCAGAAAATGGTAAAGAAATGGTAAAGGCTATAGAATATATAGATAGTGAAATAATAAATCCTTTTGAATGTACCTTTTCCTGAAGTTTATATGTGTGAAGAAGTCTATAACCTCTAAAACGTAAAGGTAACTAATAAGGACATACTTAGTGATGAAAATTTCAGAGGGAGAAATATTGCTTAGACTAAACAGGCTAAAATCTAACAAAGCACCAGGATCAGATAACATTTATCCTTGAGTGCTTATGGAAGTTAGTGAATATATTTATAAAGTCTTGATACATATTTTTTTTTTTTTACATTTGTGTGTAGTGGGGAAATTTCTAAAGACTGGAGGCTAGCAAATATTGTCCCGTTGTATGAAAAGAGTGATCAGGCTGATCCAAGTAACTATAGGCCAGTAAGCTTAACATGCATCTCATATACATTTATACAAGGAATTAGGAAAAGAGAAGGACATGTCAAAAGCCAATAAATAGTAAGTAACATGGGTTTAGACAGGAGAGGTTGTGTTTCACTAAAATGCTACAATTCTATGTGGAAGCAACAAAAGCATACAACAAGGGAGGTGCATATGAGATCAATCTCGATTTACAGAAGACTTTTGATGAGCAACCACATGAAAGTTTACTCATCAAACTAAAAGAACTGGGAATTTAAGACTGTGTAGGTGAGTACAAAGCTGGCTTAAATATAGGGTGCAAACAGTTATGGTAAAGGGAACTTTTTTCAGAGTTAGTTGAGGTTAAATGTGGTGTCACTCAGGTATCAATTCTGATACCACTGATCTTTTTAAAATTCATAAATGATCTAGATAAGAATAAACAATAAGTTAGTTCAGATTGCAGAATCAGCTAAATTGTTACAGAGGACCAGAACACTAATACAGTATATGCTTGTAGCACATATGTAAGGTATTATACACTGGAAGCAGAAATATTAGATATGAATACACGTTGGGAGGTTGGAAACTTATGATAAGTTATACTGGACTAATCAGACTTAAATTAAGATAGCATACAGGTGTGACCAAGAAGGCTAATATATGCTGTGTTACATGGAACTGAGCTTTTCAATTGAGGACCCTCCTCTCCCCTCTTTAATTGGTGAAGAGTCTTCTATTCAAAATATCAATCCCATGTGGACTGAATTTCCTGCTTATGCCTGGTGCTGAGTTTTTGGAAGCATTTATTTAAAAGTATTTTAGAAATTATGCATGTGTTTTGCATGTTGTGATGATATACAGTTAGGTCCATAAATATTTGGACAGAGACAACTTTTTTCTAATTTTGGTTCTGTACATTACCACAATGAATTTTAAATGAAACAACTCAGATGCAGTTGAAGTGCAGACCTTCAGCTTTAATTCAGTGGGGTGAACAAAATGATTGCATAAAAATGTGAGGCAACTAAAGCATTTTTTAACACAATCCCTTCATTTCAGGGGCTCAAAAGTAATTGGACAATTGACTCAAAGGCTATTTCATGGGCAGGTGTGGGCAAGTCCGTCATTATGTCATTATCAATTAAGCAGATAAAAGGCCTGGAGTTGATTTGAGGTGTGGTGCTTGCATATGGAAGATTTTGCTGAGAACAGACAACATGCGGTCAAAGGAGCTCTCCATGCAGGTGAAAGAAGCCATCCTTAAGCTGCGAAAACAGAAAAAACCCATCCGAGAAATTGCTACAATATTACGAGTGGCAAAATCTACAGTTTGGTACATCCTGAGAAAGGAAACAAACACTGGTGAACTCAGCACCGCAAAAAGACCTGGACATCCACGGAAGACAACAGTGGTGGATGATCGCAGAATCATTTCCATGGTGAAGAGAAACCCCTTAACAACAGCCAACCAAGTGAACAACACTCTCCAGAGGGTAGGCGTATTGATATCCAAGTCTACCATAAAGAGAAGACTGCATGAAAGTAAATACAGAGGGTGCACTGCAAGGTATAAGCCACTCCTAAGCCACAAGAATAGAAAGGCTAGATTGGACTTTACTAAAGAATATCTAAAAAAAGCCAGCACAGTTCTGGAAAAACATTCTTTGGACAGATGAAACCAAGATCAACCTCTACCAGAATGATGGCAAGAAAAAAGTATGGAGAAGGCATGGAACAGCTCATTATCCAAAGCATACCACATCATCTGTAAAACATGGTGGAGGCAGTGTGATGGCTTGGGCGTGCATGGCTGCCAGTGGCACTGGGACACTAGTGTTTATTGATGATGTGACACAGGACAGAAGCAGCTGAACGAATTCTGAGGTGTTCAGAGACATCCTGTCTACTCAAATCTAGCTAAATGCAGTCAAATTGATTGGGCGACATTTCATGATACAGATGGACAATGACCCAAAGCATACAGCCAAAGCAACCCAGGAGTTTATTAAAGCAAAGAAGTTGAAAATTCTTGAATGGCCAAGTCAGTCACCTGATCTTAACCCAACTGAGCATGCATTTCACTTGTTGAAGACTAAACTTCGGACAGAAAGGCCCACAAACAAACAGCAACTGAAAGCTGCTGCAGTAAAGGCCTGGCAGAGCATTAAAAAGTAGAAAACCCAGCATCTGGTGATGTCATTGAGTTCAAGACTTCAGGCTGTCATTGCCAGCAAAGGGTTTTCAACCAAGTATTAGAAATGAACATTTTATTTCCAGTTATTTAATTTGTCCAATTACTGGGAAATGAAGGGATTGTGTTCAGAAAATGCTTTAGTTGCCTCACATTTTTATGCAATCGTTTTGTTCACCCCACTGAATTAAAGCTGAAAGCCTGCACTTCAACTGCATCTGAGTTGTTTCATTTAAAATTCGTTGTGGTAATGTACAGAACCAAAATTAGAAAAAAGTTGTCTCTGTCCAAATATTTATGGACCTAACTGTAGCTGGATAACTGATATGTGGATTATATATGAGATTTTATATTTTTTTCATTAACGATTATAGATATTATTTTGCTGTCATCCAGCATTGGTCACCATAAATCACCATTCTGTTGTACTCCTGTTTATCACCATTTGCCATTAACGCATAACATTACATTTTTTTTCTCGGCCATGACTACAAAACTAGTGGAGTGAATAAAATATTAAAAAACATTGTTTTTGGGTGTAGATGGGTAAGTAACATACTGTATACTTACATATATCCATTAAGGGAAATTTCACTAAAATGTTAGAATATTTTTCTTCACACAAAGAACCATAATGTACTTACTGTAAAGAGGGAAGTCAGTCTGAATAATTAAAGCTAAGCAAGGCTCAAAACTGAAGGTCAAAAAGAGAGAAACATCAAATCCAAATCATAAATTAAAAATCATTGTCAAAGATAAGAACTTTGTTTGGGAATACCAGTAATCAAAGTTCAAAGTAAGAAGTATGCTAAGTTCAGGCTATTCTTGGATACTAATTAATACGATCTTTATACTGACAATCATTGACGTCACATACAGCATGGCCTATCCTCATCTGGTTCACCATCTGTGCAATCTCAGTGAGACTGGGCGTTTCACAGCTAATTGGAGGATTAGCCTTGAGAACCGTGGACCCAGAGATGTCCAATGTCCTAGCTGGAGGATCAGCTTTAAGCAACTGCTCAAAATAGTTAGCCCAGTGGTTCACAACTGCAGCGTCATTCGTAAGGACTCTTCCATCACCTGCTTTGACTGTGACTCTCCTCTGTAGGCAGGATGTAGGTCAGTAGACCACAGATGGTGTGTCACTTGCTCACAGATTCCTTTAACAAATGCCTCCTTATCTGTCCTCGAAGCCCTCGCAGCCTTACTTCTCAGTTCCTGGTACAGACTGGAGTTGCCATCAAGCCATGCAGTGCGAGTCTTCTCAGTAAAATCCAGGGTGCCCTGTGAGATGAAACATCTCCTCTGGAAACACCGGCAACATCAACACAACCCTCAGCAACCTTCAGAGTCTTGTCATGGAAGGTCTCCCACATCACATTACAATCGACAGTCGCACCCAAGTCTGCAAGTTCCTCACACAAACTGTATGTTGACCCATTAGAAATAGATTTGATCTTCTTCTCTGGTCAGTTCCAGCTTCATTCTCCTAGTAGGTGGAAGACTACTGGACCTAAGCTGCATCTCCAGAGTAGCAACAACAAGTCTGTGGTCAAAATTCACAAACTGGGCACTTCTGTAGACCCTGCAGTTCTGTAGGAGCCTCCAGCATCTGCCCACAAGTGCATTACCAGAATTGAAGTACCATGTCTAACAATGCGGCTCAGGGCCCTGGAAACGGAATCCAGTGATCCACAGCCCTTGGCCTTTTGCAAAGTCAAAGAACATGGAGCCATTTTCACACAGGTCACCAGACCCATGGGACTGATGCAATCCTCATAGCCAGCCTTGTCAGTGCCAGTGCTCGCATTGAAGTCACCCCTGACCAGAGGAGTGTCACCTCACAAGCACCCATCAACCACTGAGCGAGGTTGTGAATAAAATGTCGCCCTCATTGAGACATCACTTACTATGGTCAGAGCAAACACTGAGACAACAGACAAAGCACCCAGAGAGTGCCTTAATCTGAGTTTCATAATACTCTCATTGAAAGAAGTGACATCAGACACCATCGGAAGGAGCCAATCAACCACAGCAACAGCTACTTTCCAAGTATGAAAGCCATCAGAGCGAACAGACCAATAAAAGGAATACCTACCTACAGAGATCTGGCCGGTCCCCAGTCTGCATTAGGGAATCCATTCCCGGGAATTTGGGAATCCCGCATTTCATTCCCGAGAATCCCGGGCTCCCGGGCATCTCACATGTGAACGGTTTTAGAACGAGTGACACTTATTTTTAATAAAACCACTGTAATATGTTGACACAAATAAAAGACTAACCTTATCTACAAGCAGTTCATGTTGTCGTAGAAGTACATGTATCTTTAGTTGTGGTAATAAGAGCATAGAACGTACAACGTCCTCACAGGTGGCACAGTGATAGAGCTGCTGCTTTGCAGTAAGGAGACTGTGGGTTCGCTTCCTGGTTCCTCCTTGTGTGGATAGCGCTTTGAGTACTGAGAAAAGCGCTATATAAATGTAATTTATTATTATTATTATTATTAACGTGTCCAGCGTGCGGTCATCCATGCGAGAGCGCACCTTCATGCAGAAGTACGCCAGCCGCTGAGAAAGCACGCTCTGCTTCCACAGAAATAGGCAGCACAATCATCAGATACTGATACAGTTGTTCTAAACAACGTCCGCGCTTGCCGTTGCGCTGAAACACTGCCATTTCAGCTTTTACTGATGCATCCAGTTTCTTGTCATCATTCTGTGATGGCAAGTTTCTTAGCACAGATAATGCGAATGCAACAGACTGACGCATTGCAATTTCAAGGTGCTGTTTAAAGCTGTTTTGATGAAGTGCAAGCTGCAGCAATGGCGCCTCCTTAATTATTTTCAACTATAACTCTGTTATTTCTTGATCGATTTTTACACTTTTACACGCTATATATGCGAGCTGGGCCGTTCCCATTTTCCCGGGAATTACAGCAGTTTCATTCCCGGGAATCGAGAGCCCGGGAATGGATTCCCTAGTCTGCATACTTCAGAAAGTGACGCCACTGAAATGCAGAGTCTAAAAGCTCCAACAAGAGCAGAGGAAGCTCTTTATCGTGCCGGAGTCTCAAGACATTCCATGCAACTACCCGGATGGGCTGGCTCACATTAGGACCCGAGTGCTGCTGTGCAATAGGCGACACCTCGGCAGCAAATCAGTTCCGATCCCCAACAGCCCTAACTCCATTTGCTCTCCGGCAGTTTCATCTCTTCTGGGGATTAGGCTAATGAAGGCTTCCTTCATTGTTTGAGCAACTTTCCTGTGGGCGGCTGCAGCAGAGCTACTCCTGTGGAGTGCAGAAAGGAGTCCTGTATGACGTTTCGGACCTGTATGAAGTTTTAACGTAGCTAGAGCCCTGTCACCAACCCCCATTTTTTTTTCCCTGCAAGTTGGAGGACCTCTTGTAGGGCCGGATGCAGTTTAACGTCATACTAAGGATGCTGTAACACACACCTAAAATAAGACCTCTTTCCTTAACGTTTTTCAGACAAAGCAACATGTTCTCACTAAGATGGGGCTCATCATCCAACTGAAAAGGCTTGTGTTTAAATTCTGATTGACATAAATAGCAACCTCCCCTCTTTTTCTTTTCTGTCTGTCCTTCCTAAAAATGTGTACCTGTTTATTTTATACTCATCCCTTTTTTATTTAGGTTTCTGTTATTGCTATACTATCATAATTATGCTCCAGTACGTATAACTCTAACTCACTTTATTTATTTTTGATAGTTACAGCATTAAGGTAAGCTATGTCTAATGTGTTACTCATTTTACATTTATATTTAAACGTTGGGTTAGAATTTACATTACTATGCAATTTTATTTTTACACTATTGTTTGTTCCTTCTTGTACAGTTAAAAACCTTGCCTGTTCTATACTCCCTGCCCCCTCTTACCTTACTATAAGCAATCCCTGACTAACTTACTCATACACCTCCCCAACACATTGGTGGTTCAGGTGTAACTCATTGCAGCGGAACAGGTCCCATCTGTTCCAAAAGTAGTCACAATGCCCCATAATCTTATACCCTTCTACCCTACACTAAGATTTGAACCACGTGTAAAGCCTTCTAATCTCCTGAATTGTAACCTGGACTGTCGCGTGGCACATCTCTCTAAAAGACTCCTGGGCCAAGTCTGCCAGTTCTCTAGTACAACACAAGCTAACCAACTCCTCCTCCAGTTCAGCGACCCTGAGCTTGAGGTGCTGGATCAGCTGGCATGTCCTGCAGATGTAGACCTCAGAGAAGACTTACTCGTCTACGCCATCCTCTAAAAAGTTCAACATCCAACAGGACTTGCATTGCACTGGCTTCGTTATTAAAATTTGACTTTGGATTACTAAAACTGCTCAACTTTTTAAAATTAAAATTAAATGTTTTAACTTAATTGGCAAAACTGAAAAAAAACTCTTGACTGAAGAACTGCTACAGTTATTTTACACATTCTGACCCCTTATGCTCCTGTAACACCTATATTCTTCCCCTAGACTGCCTGCTGTTTGTCCTTCTATGAGGTCAACTTTACTTTTCTTTGTCTTCTCTCCTAATTTAGCACTTATCTTGTTCCTTAAAATTCGTCTTATTCCTTAAAAGCTCTCCACTCACACCATTTGCACTCCTTCGTATTAATGAACACTTACGCTGTCACCCCCTTAACTGCTCTACTTTCAAGACTGAAACATGCTTACTGAATGTTCGGTGTTAGTTAATTTCTTACAGTCTTGTCTGCTATTACAACCACTTGTGCTTGATAGGTATCTTAATGCAAGTTGCCTGTCTAGGTATCACCAAATCCCTTCTCTTTACACAGGAGTATTTATTTTGTTGGCTTTTTCATACGCTACAATTGCTGGGTCCCATATTATAACCTTATTTTTACTTCTGTCACTACTCATATTTTGATTGTTATCTTTGATGATTTTTGATCACACTCACCCATTTTGTTTTGGGTTGTGAAGTCTTATGTTTGGTGTCCTATTTGTACCTTTTGGTCTTGTGCCACAGCTGTCTTTGTTCTTGATCTTGAATCAAACTCCTTGTAAGTTACAGATTCTTCTGTGAAGATTAACAACAGCTGATGTTGACTATGCCATGGACATTTCAACTACTATGCAAGTATATTTTTTCATTTTAGTGCCACTTTATTGATCTCCGTAAAAATGTGGATTAATGATCAATGCTGCCAGAAAAGATTCAGTCTTCTGCCATCCTAAAAGAGGATTAAATGAGTTTAGAAAATGGATAAGTAAATGGGCAAACCTGCATAATGGTACATCTGCAGAGCTTAGTATTCCATCACTTTTAAAAACACTGTCTAAAATTTTCTGTGTTTCCAGATGTTATGTAGAGAAACAGTTGATCTCTTTAAACATCACATTTTATATTTACCATTAAAACTGCTCACAACAACAAATATGCATCTTTACTATAAATATATTATGTTAACCACTGTGTAATGTGTGGTTTACAAGTAAAATATATTTTCTTTCTTTGAAAGCACATAATTTATTGAATGGAAGTATCATTTCATTATCTATTCTCCAAGAAACAAAAGTTGCATTAAACAATATTTGCTTTGGTGTGGGAGCAAAACATTCAATTAATATTGGCTTTGGAAGAAAAGAAGAGTTATGGTTGGAAAATAAAGCAATCAATGCGCAATTGTACATTGCAACCTTAAGGGTAAAAAAAAAACTCTGTGGCTGAGGGGTTACTAGCATGCCATCCATCAATTAAATTAAAAACTTGGCAGGATTTGCAGAGAGGTTCAGTAACAGTTAGGGAGGTGGGATGAATAAAAACAGACAATGCAATCAACGATGGCATGTATTACAGTATTGACACCAGTGCTGAAGATGCATCATGTCAAAGCAGTACCTGCAAGTAGCAGAGAAATAACTGTATTAATATTGGGAAAATATGACCTAAAAAAGTATTTTCTTACTTGTTCAGAGTCATATTTTATGATTTTAAATAATAAAATAGCCCACAAAATCACCAGCTAGACAGAAAAAAACTTTAACAGAAAAAGGTTCAGTGCTGTGAAAGTCAGTGATTTGAATCTAAAGGTACATCAGCAAGGTTTACTTATATATCTTTTGCCCATATCATACAATTAGCTCCATAAGTATTTGGGCAGTGACACAATTTTCATAATTTTGGCTCTGTACACCACCACAATGGATTTGAAATAAAGCTATCATTATGTGATTTAAGTGTAGACTTTCAGTTTCAATTTAAGGGGTTTAGTAAAAATATTGTATGAGCCGTTTAGGAATGACAGCCATTTTTCTGCACAGCTACCCTATTTCCAGGGGCTCAAAAGTATTTGGTCAAACTAACATAATCATAAATATAATGATCATTTTCAATATTTGTTTGAAAATGCATTACAGTCAGTTACTGCCTGAAATCTGGAACCCATGACCATCTCCAAGTTCTGGGTTTCCACTCTACTGATGCTTTTCCAGGCCTTTACTGCAGCTTTCTTCAGTTGTTGCTTGTTTGATGGACTTTCTGTTATCAGTTTTGTCTGCCGCTTGTAAAATGCATGTCCAATTTTGGTTGAGTTCAGTTGAATGATTTGGCCATTGAGAAAATTACACTACTTTGTGTTGAAAAGCACTTTGCAGTATGTTTTGGCTCATTGTCCATCTGTACTGTGATGCGTTATCCTATCAGTTTTGCAGCATTTGGCTGAATCTGACCAGACAGTAAAGCCCTGTACACTTCAGAATTCATCCTGCTACTCCTGCCTGCAGTCATCAATAAATACTAGTGATGGACATCCATTTGCAGCCATGCATGATCATGCCATAAAACTGCCTCCACCAAGTTTCACAGATGGTGTGGTATTCATCGGATCATAAACCGTTTCTTTTCTTCTCCATATTCTTTTCTTTCCAACATTTTGGTACATATTGATCTTAGTTTCCTTTGTTCAAAGAAAATTGTTCCAGAACTTGGCATGCTTTTAAAAAAAATGTCCGGCAAAATCTAATCTGTCATTTTTGTGCTTGAGGTTTACCAGTTGTTTTTACTTTCATGAAGTCTTCTTGGCAATACTCCCAGAGAGTATTCTTGGTTTGGCTATATGTTGTGAAGGGGCTCTTCTTCACCAAGGACAGAATTCTGCAATCATCCAGAATAGTTATCTGCTGTGGTTTTCAAGACCTTCTGGTGTTGATGAGTCCACAAGTATGTTCCTTCTCTTTAAGAATTTACAAATGGTTGATTTGACTACTCCATGTGTTTCTGCTATCTCTCTAAATGGTTTGTCTTGTTTTCTCTGCCTAATGATGGACTGTTTTTACCTGCATGGACAGCTCTTTGAACCTCATATTGACAGTTCACAGTGACAGCTTCCAAATGTAAATTCCACAGTTAGAATCAACTTCTGACCTTTTATCTGCTTAATAGTTAATGAAATAATGAGAGAACTGCTCCCACCTGGTTCTGGAACCACTTGTTAGTCAAATGTCCAGATACTTTTGAGCCCATGGAAATGGGGAGTTATGCATAAAATGGCTGTCATTCCTAAACGGCTCATATGATAGTTTTGTAAACCCCTTAAATTAAAGCTTAAATCACATAATGATTGCTTTATTTCAAATCCTTTGAGGTGGTGTACAGAGCCAAAGATATAAAGATTGTGTCACTTTCCAAATGGTAATGGACCTAACTGTATGTCATAAACAAGAAGATGAACATGAGAAAAGAAGAAAAGTCATAGTGGGAAAGACTGTTTAAAAGTTTATTGCAGTCTTAACAAATTCAATTCAGTGCAAACAACATAAGGTCAACCACAAAACTCAAGCACACCCATGTGAAACAGAGAACATCTCACCCGAGCAGCATGATGGCATAGTGTTTAGCCTTGCGAGTTGTATATTCTCTCCATGATTGCATAGGTTTTTAGACAAGTTTTTCGACTTTGGTTTTACATCCATATCCTGCTGTTTTAGGTAAACTGGTTACTCTAGGTTGGCCCGTATAACTGAGAGTGGTTGTGTCATTGAGTTTGGTCCATGATTGACTTTGCACCTGTCCAGGGTTGTTTCTGGCGTTGGGCACAATACTACCAATTTAAGCTCTAGTACCAAATGATCTGAACTGAATTAAGCAGGTTTGAGAAGTTTGTTATTATCACAAATTTAGTTGCTTCTTTAGTAGAACATGAACTTGGGACCACCTCTCTCTTCCAGTGAAGCAAAGAAATAAACATCCTAACCAGTTGACTCAAATAATTCCAATGGCTCAGATGACATTTTAGGTTTTTCATTGCTGGGTCTGTCAATTTCTAAAACACAAATGCATTACTAAGCATTGGTACTATCATGAGGAATATAGTATAGGATGCCTAAAAAAGCAAGACAGTAGTAGGCCTAAGAGGGCTAATTGGCCTAAAAGAGCTAGCCTTCTTTTTTATATAAGAAATATTTTTTTACAAGCAAAACAGTTGTAAGTGCTGTCAGTTTTATTTTTTATTTTCCTAAACTTTACAAAGTTAATCTTTTCAAAATTTCTCTACTGGGAACAGACAACTTAGTATATAGATTTTTTATTAAAAAGAAGCCCATGTAGTTTTTTCAAGTATGTAAATATTTTTCATTTTTGTACATTGTTTTATTGTTTATATTAGTTCTATGTCAAAGCTCTGAAAGCTATGTTAGTAGAAATTAATTTACACTGAATTGAGCCCTGTTACACATGTACACTGTTACTGAACTATCACATATGAGGAGGTCTTGGAGTCCTCCGCCAACAAGCCAATTCACCGTTCTGGCAGTTCCACAGCTGAGTCAGTAAATCTGACTAGAAAGGACCCTTCTACCTGATGGTTCCAGTGCTGCTTTTTTAGAGATGACTTTCCCATAGTCAAGCAAACAACTTGGGAATAGAGCAGTGGCACCAAATGCCACATGTGAGAACCAAGAAAAGAAACAGAATAAGCAAGCATTAGTAACAGTTTATGAATATCATATTACTTTTTACTTACTATATTTTAATAGAGATACAGTATGCACAGCTAATCAGCAGCTCTATAAACTGAAGTAGTGAGTCTTCAGCCTCGATTTAAAAACTGAAAATAAAGGGGCACGTGGCATGGTGGTGCAGTGTTGCGCTGCTGTCTTGCAGTAAGGAGACCAGGGTTCACGTTACGGGTCCTCCCACATGGAGTTTGCATAATATCCCTGTATTGCATGGGTTTCCTCCCATAGTCCAAAGACGTGCAGTACAGGTGAATTGGCATTCCTAAATTGGCCCTAGTTTGTGGTTGGGGTGGCTATGTATGTGTGCATTCAGCTTGCGATGGCCTGGTGCACAGTCTAGGGTTTGTTCCTGCCTTGCACCCTATGATAGCTGGGATGGGCTCCCATGACCCTGTTCAGGAATACGTGGGATAGAAAATGACTGACTGACTAAAGGGAAACTTTTCATAGTAGCAGGTAGACCATTCCACAGCTTTGGGGCCCTGTAACTAAAAGCTTGACCTCCTACTGTAATCCTTGGAATCATAAGCAGACCAGGATATTGGTTTGTAAATAATGATAAGTTCAGATAAGTAAGCAGGATCTTCACTAAACTTAACCGGGAGCAAGTGTAAGGACTGAGGAACTGGAGTTATATGTTCATACTGTATTTTCTTATTTTTGTAATAGTTCTTGAAGCAGCATTTTGAATTAACTGAAAGCTGCACAAAAAACAATTTGAACAGCCAGTGAACACCGCATTATAGTAGTCAGTTCTTCTAAAATATATATTAGTATATATTAGTATATTAGTAAAGAAAGCTTAGTAGAACAGTAGAATAGTAGTAAAGAAAGTTTAATTTAAATAGTATGTCCAGAATAATTTTCTATATGGACCCTGCATTAGGTCCTGATTAGAATTTCTACAGTTATTGGTAATTTGTTAAAAATGTTATGACTCCATCTTTCCATTTTTTTGTGATAATTTTTTAATAACAGCCAAATAGCAAAAAGAAGACAACACAATCAGTTTGGAAAAAAATGAAAAACAATTAACAAATGCTGTGCAAACCCTTCATCAGTAAAAAAAACCAAACCCAGGCAAGGCCAGCCTTGCAAAGACAGTATCATTTAATAAAGGGTTTGATTGCCTGAGCAAACCAGAGAGAGGGATGCTACATGTAATGCAGATATGCGTAAGGAAAAAATTGGATAAATATAAAATGGAAAAGTTCAAATTCTAGAATCAGGATTGTGACACTGGACATCAGTAATATGACCTTAAACCATCTTCATCCCAATTTTCAGTGTTGAAGCCATATGACCCATTACCTTGTGCCATATAAAGGTTAAGTAAAAGTAAATTAATAAAAGAGGATTTCCATAAAGAAAAAATATAAATATATTTCTAGCTAAACAGAATAGACACTGCTGGATAAGTAAGAGAAAAGAGCGGTGTACAAGAAAGAATATTTGAGGCAAGAGATGTTACTAGTTGGAATGGAGGACAAATGTAATAGCTTTAGCAGAATTCATTGCACTATATACATGTCATATGTAGAAATTTCACTTGATATTCTTGATTTTTTTACTATTGAAATCCTTGTATCTATTGACTGTAAAAATAATTTGCTCTTCTGTTTTGGAAAAACATATGTAGTTTTTACAGATATTATTAAACAGATTTCACAAGTTCAGTTTTCACTTAGGGTTGAAAAGGGCATTAATCGTTTATGAAGTGATGCACCAGAAAAACAAACCCCAGGTACAGTATATAATTTTGTAATCTAAATGTACACAAACGAATGATGCTAAAAATGTAAAATTTCAGTAAGTTAGCTTAAATTTTGTAGGTCAAGACATTCATAATAATAATACAAAAAGTCTGAAAAATAAGAAGAGACCTTTCAGTTCCTCATGCTCATTTGGTTTGCTAAGAGCTAAATTGTGCCAGTATTTTACCCAAACTTTGCCCCTTTCTCATTAAATAAATATTGCCATAAGTTGCGTGAATTATCTTTCCATTGCTGCACCTTTAGTATGTAAATATAATTTGTTATTAAATTTAGCTATTTTTTGCCTTTTGTCTGATTATCCATTCATCCATTTGGCCATTTTCTGATTTAGCTTTACAGGATCTATTAAAAGTCTGTTGAGAGCCAGACTGCAACCTAGTAACTTTGATCTCAAGGGAGATGCTAAACGTCAATCACCTGCCAGTTTTTTGAAGAGAATGCTAATTTACATGCAGTGAACATGGATGCCGGTTAAATTAAGAAATGATTAACTGGGATATACTTAGTGCAGACTCAGAAATACCAACTTCAGACTCTACGCAGACAGGAGCTGGGTTAGCAATTGAACCCATGTCACTGTGGATTTGAGGCTCCAGGACTAACTACTGCACCTCAGTGCCAACAAATCATTCAATATTTTACATCATTCTAACTTTCTGGAAAGCTTTGAAACTGCTTATATGTTACTTTTTTCATCTTTTGAAGATGAAAATGTTGATTTCTTCCTCCATCCGACCGGGCAATATACTGTAATTGTATCCTTGCTTTGAATCCTATATCCCATTTTTTGTGAAGTTGCATTTTCATACAATCTCTTTGTGAGGTGTTCTCTGGGTACTTCAGTTTCCATCCCTCTTTCCAGAGATGTGTGTGTTAATTGGTGACTTTAAATTGTGTCATGTGAATGTGTTACTAAGCTCTGAGAAGGCCCCATCCATTGTTGGTTCCTGATTTGTACATGAGGCTGTTGGGAATGATTCTAGCACATGAGACACTTAAGAAAGATTTAGAATGTTACGATATTCTACAGTTGTCTAATTGCCACCAAGAGATCTTGTTCCTTATCCGTGATGATGACATTGATGTGCATATGCACATGCATTCAGTGGGTCCTTGATTAGGTACACCTACTTCACCAAACAGCTAATTATGTGGCTGTAGATCAGTATATAACACACAGACATGGTTCACTCATTGTTTGACAAACATTAGAATGAGCAATACTCTTAATCTAAATTGAGCATTAGTGTTGGTGCCAGATGTGGTGATTCCAGTACCTTAGAATATTTTTCAATCCAGTCTTGAGAATTTACAGAGAATGGAATAGTAAACAAAAAACTACAAAGCAGCAGTCCTGTATGGGAAAACACATTGCTAATGAGAGTGGTCAGATAAGACTGGCCAGAATCATTTAAGCTTGCAGAAAGAACATATATACTCAAACAACAGCTGTTTACAACAATAGTGTGGAGAAGAGCATCTCTGAATTGTTAAGCATCAGGTCTTGTATTGAATGGGTTACAACAGCAGAAAATCAGGGTGGATTCCACTACTGTCAGCAAAGAAGAAGGAATGAGGCTATAATAAGCACGTGACCACCAAAAGACTGGAAATTGTTTCTGGCTCTGATGAGTCTTGATTTCTATACAAACATGCAGATGATGGGTCAGAAAGAGGAGTAAATAGCATGAATCCATGATCTGTCCTGACTTGTGTCCACTGTATAGTCTGCAAATGGTAGTATGTGGAGGATGCTTTCTTGGCACACTAATGACCTCCAAATATCAAACGAGTATCATGTGAATGCCACTGCATTGTTACCAATCATGACCATGCCTTTATGGCCACAGTCTACTTTCTTTTTAAATGGCTGCTTCCAGCAGTGTAATGTGTCATGTGGCAAAGTGGACAGCAAGCTGGTTTCACAAACATGGCAGTGACTTTTGCTTACTTATGTGAATTTCTCCTTGGGATTAATAAAGTATCTATCTATCTATCTATCTATCTATCTATCTATCTATCTATCTATCTATCTATCTATCTATCTATCTATCTATCTATCTATCTATCTATCTATCTATCCCAAAGGCTTGCACAGTCCACTGATCTCAACCCATCAGAGCAAGTTTGGGATGAAGTTATAGAGAGGGTGATTTGTAGCATGAACAGGTGGATGTGGATGAAAAACTTGCAGGAACTGTGTGATGCTGTCAAGTTGGCATGGATTAAAACCCTTAATAGAAGTATCTTATACATTAAGCATGTTTTGTGATATTTTTATTCTATATTTGTTTATTTAGGTCAAGGCTTTTTGGAATATATGTTTTTGTTTATCATAAAAAGGTATCAAGAACATAAATTTATTATTAGTTAAACTGTTTAAATTAGCACTTACTGTACTGTATGTCAAAAGTACAGTAAGTCAGTTTCCAATTGAAGGAGGCTATGAATATTTTTTCCACATGAATGTTTCACAATTAAAATAATGTGCCAACTTTAAGTACCTCTGGTATAAATAAAATTTAATACTGACTTCCTGCAGCTATTGTGGCCAGTGTAGAATAATAAAAAAGAGGCACGTCTGTTAAGTAATTCTGCAAGATTATGAGAAGAAAAATAATGGGATAAAATCATGATGCTATTAAAGGCCTGAATAGTACCTTTATTTCAATCCTTGTGATTCAGTGAATGCAGCTAAATAGAAAAGTTTCTTTAGGCTGCATCATTCATGCAATGTACTGCTTCTGATAATATATTTAATTCATTTCCTGGGAGAGCCAGTAGGTAGTTACAATGGGTCCATATAAATTCATTCTAGTCTTGTAAGCTAGATTTATAAACATCTTCTAAATTCCTTGGAAAAAGAGTAATAGGACAGTAAATTGTGGCTTAAGGAAATGTTTTACTTGTTGCATGAAAGAGGTGTCATTCCATTCAGTCCAATTTATTCTATATTGAGCACTTCTATTTTTAAATCTCAGAGAACTGCACGCATTTATAAATATAGTTTAAAAATAAACATAAATAAAATAAATTTAAATAAAAACATTTAGTAAGAACACAGAAATGTACAAATAGATACAAAAAGTATATTGATATACTTTTTATTAATTCTTATTTTAATGTGCATATACATTTATAAGTAAATGAAAAAGTAAGAATTTATTGCCTAAGAGTAAATGACAATGGAGAAGAGAAAAACAATATTCAAGCCTATGCAAACTACCAACGCTTGGCCACATGAGTATACTACACCTCTCTGAGTCCTTCACGTTACCCTGAGATTCTTGTAGATGTGAGTGAATTCAGCAGAGTATTACAAAGCTGCAGAGTCAGGTCCATCACTGATAATGACATATCCACTTAAAGTTTCTATTCCAAAGACTGATCATAATGGCAGTGATGCCCCGATTGAACAACAGGACACGGATTAGTTAAAGAAGATAAGAAAGACTTAATGTCAAAAGCAATGATTGAGACAGTTATTTAAAACAATACATATACAGCCTTGCCAGTAGTTCTGACATGAGTATCCTATGTTAGAGTAATGAGAATTCAATCTTTATTTAAGAGACTGAGACTGATAAGGCATGTTTAAATACAGGTATTAATGTTGACACAGATCTAAACTTTGTCATTTTTCCACATTGTTTGAAATATGTAATATTGTAAATTTACAGTGGTTCGTTATTATGAAAAATGGATGAAACACGGTTCATTCTTGTGCTTCAAGCTAAATTGAACACTGCAGTGCTTTACTGTGAAGCTGTTTCAAGTGCTCTGTTACTCCTCAACAGTTAATTTGATTTCTGCAAGGATAAGTTTACAGTTGATTTTAAAAGCCTTTTTTGACATCTAAATTAATGAACGGGTTTGCTCCTGTTACCTCTTATAGAGGGCTTCGGACTACTGCTGTAGCTGTTTTTGTCATCCAAAAACATCCAGTTCTTAGCCATTTGGACGTTTTTATGATCAAACCCACCAGGAGTCAATTCATTAGTTACTAGGCTTCATTACTGGACAAGAGCTTTCCTAATACTCTTGTGGAACAGAGACTTATTCTGCCAATAAAGAACTGGGGTCTTGTGCCTTCATTTACCAAAAGTTAATGGTTATTCAAAAAGTTAAATAAGAATTAAAAGTCAGTCTGAGTGCAAATATGATGCTTTAGTAGTGTGATGTCTTACCAACACCATTTTGCTTGTGGTGAATAGAAGAGTGGGGTTATTAGTTATGGGCATGAAGAAAATACAAAATTTCTCATGGAGCACATCCCAACTAGAAATAAATAATTGTACTAATTGTAGTAGAAGTAGTATTATTAAGAGTAGTATTAGTATGCTGATTTTACCTTCAAAGGGCTTAAAATAGATGTTGTGTTTGAGGGAAGAAATGTTGGGGTGCCAACCTGGTCATCTTCATTTTATCAAACTAAAAACAGGCCGCTCTGTGCATAAAACAAAACACAAAAGTCCAAAATCAAGCAAAGGAGCTGTCAGGCTTTGTGATCCATCTTTCAGTCACCAAGTAGGAACTCTGTCCTGCAGTGTGCTCTTATCAAAATGTGAAGCCTCCTTCCTGTGCCCTCTGGATTTATAGGTGGGGGCCTGAAAGGGACAGTGTCAATTTCTCTATTTGGGCTCCTTCTTAGTACTGCAGAGGGAACATACGAATACATAGTAAGCCTATCGACCCGGGGTGGTAGTACATACCTCAGATGAGCCTGGAGAGTGATCCACTGGTGCGCATGTGTGACATTGTTTAGGTGAGTGTTCCTTTAGTAAGGCTGACCCAATATCATGATCTGCACCCTAGGGGCCTCACATTGGAGACTTGATCAATGGGTATAAGTTGGGGAGTAAATTCCAAGTTGATAAGAGGTAGGTTGAAATGAGTATGGCCATAACTGGGTCACCACAGGGAATGCAAAAGCAGCATAGGAATGACAAAGAAAGAGGCACCAGGAGAGGTCCAGTATATGCTAGACTGTGCAATTAGGGGCACTAGGAGACAGCATACCCTGTAAATATACACGATACCCCAGAAGTGTAATAGGTTAGGGCACCAGTGCAAGGACATATAAAATTACAATAACACACCAAAACTGAGTTGGTAGTGTAAATGGTTAAATAAATGTAACTCTATTACAGGTCAAGCAGATTATTATATGGGAGTTAACAGTTTAATGACCTGGGGGTATAAACTAAGAGTCTGGTAATAGAATGTTGAATGCCACAATATTGCTAGCAGAATGGCAAGGGGAAGACAGTTTGCTGCTGTGGTGTGTTTGTTTTGGGGGTGCTGCTGTACAGGTATTAGGGTCAATGACAATGGAAAGAGATTTAAAAGACATTTTCTCATAACTTTCCTGCACAGATAGTAGTGATACTTCTTTACTTTTTTTTTTTTAACCTTTCTCAGAAAGTAAAGACACCATTAATCCATTTTGATAGAGTAGGATGTGTTGAGGGACCATAAATGAGGATGCCATCTACAACTATATGAGCTTTGGGCATCCACTCTTTTCTCGCTTAATCAGTAGATAGTATGAAAACTGCCTACCACTGGTTCTTTCACTGTTTATGTGTTGATTCAAAACAAACATGCCATGTATAAAAATAGATCAAGGGTTCTCAACCTTTTTCTTGGTGTACCACCATCAGGAATTGAAGTACCAAAGTACCACCATTTGTTTATCTTAAATTGTTAAGTAGTTGTGAGATATTGATGTAATCAGTCAGGAGGTAGAGGTCGCTGTGAGGAAAGGGGTGGAAGGAAAAAGGAAGAGGGGAGGAGGAAGTGAAAATAAAGTTAAGGAAGAACTGACTACATTGCATGGTCCATTTATTTCAACAATAAATATAACATATTGGCGACGAGGATGTCAACTTTTGGACTCTCGCCCCCTCCTGTGTTTCTCGAAACTCCGGGTGAGCCTGCAATACCGTTTAATTCTTGGCTAAGGATGTTTGAGAACTATGTGCTAGCTCTTACTGACACGCCGCTATCGGATAAACGTAAACGTGCCCTATTGATTCATTGCCTAGGGACTGAAGCTCAGCATATTTTCTACACTCTTGCTATTGCTGATGATACATTCGCTGCTGCCCTTGCTGCACTAAAAGACTTTTTTATTCCAAAAGTGAACGTTGTGGCTGAAAGAAGTAAATTTCGCCAAAGAGCACAGAAGCCTGGTGAGTCTACTTTGCAATATGTTGCCGCACTGCGTGAGCTCATTGCTAATTGTGATTTCGGCGTGCTAGCGGATGACATGCTTAGAGATCAAATCATAGAGAAAACAAATATGCCTCGCATTCGAGAACGATTATTGCTAGAGACGGACCTTACATTACAAAAAGTGATTGCTATTGCTGGGCAAATTGAATGTGCAGTGGCTGAAGCTAAGGCTATGGTTACTAATAATGAATCGTCTGTTAATGCTGTACACAAAAATTCACAAGGTACGGGACGAGCGAGGCAGGAACCTGTTTTTAATGCGCGTGCATCTGAAAAACAAACAGCAGCAGCAGCTCAGGCTTCAATTGTGGTGCAACAGAAAACATGTTATTGCTGTGGATCTCGAATGCACCTGGCTAATAACCCCAATTGTCCAGCAAAAGCAGTAAGATGCAGACATTGCGGTAAATTTGGTCATTTTGCTAAAGTATGTCGTGGTGCCACATCCACTTCTGCTGTGCAAGAAGTTACTGTGCCTGACCTTACTGTTCTTAGCATTGATGACACTACAGTTGCACAACGGAGGAAGGGTCTCTGGTGCACAGTGTCCCTTCAAGCTGCCTGCACTCAACCAGTTCAAGCAAACTTACTTGTGGACACTGGCTCAGCAGTGTCAATTCTACCAGAAGTATTCTATCGTCAACATTTTAGTAATGTACCACTTGTTCAGTCAAAAGTGCAACTAAAGACTTATATGCAGAAACCAATTCCAGTACTGGGATGTATTACTCTTTTCATTACAAGGGATACAAACCATACACAAACTACATTTTATGTTGTGCCACTGGGAGCAGCTTTGTTAGGCATGGACCTTTTTATGGCACTTAACTTAGAAATTAGAAATGGACAAATTGCATCCAAGAAAATGCCCAATGACCCCGTGTACAACATGACGGTAATGAATATTAAGAATGCTCATACATTAGGTGTGACTGATAGATTTATACATAAGGTTAAACTACGACATAAGGTAATACCTGTTCAACAGAAACTTCATTGTCTACCATTTTCTGTCCGTGAGGCTGTCTCTAAAGAACTAAAGAGACTTGAACAGGAAGACATTATAGAGAAAACTGATTCATCTCCTTGGGTGTCACCATTAGTAGTAATTAAAAAAAAATCAGGTGCAATACGACTATGTGTAGACCTTCGTGAGCCAAACAAAGCTGTGGTGATAGATAGCCACCCTTTACCACACATTGAAGAAGCTGTTCACACAGCTTCGAGGAGCTAAAATGTTCTCCACCATTGATCTTCGAAATGCTTACCATCAGGTACCTTTACATGAGGATAGCAGAAATATTACTGCATTTATAACACATGATGGACTTTTTCGTTTTAAAAGAGTACCTTATGGTCTGGCATCAGCTCCAAGTGCATTTCAGAGAATGATGTCCTTGATACTAGCAGGGCAGGATGGGGTGCAGTGTTACTTAGATGACATTATAGTATATGGGGACTCATCATCTGTTCATGAACACAGGTTACAAGCAGTACTTCATTGTCTTCATGACAGTGGGCTGCAGCTTAATATGGAGAAATGTCAATTCAGAAAAACTGAACTGACATTTTTAGGCCATAGAATTTCTTCTGCTGGCCTTCAGCCCAATGTTGAACACATAAGAGCAGTAACTGAAGCTCCACCACCTCATGATGCATCTTCTTTACGCTCATTTCTTGGACAGACTGCTTGGTATTCTAAGTTCATTCCAAATGATGCCACTGTGGTAGAACCCCTTCGTGAACTGCTTAGGAATTCTGGAGAATTTTCTTGGACAAATGTGGCACAAGAAAGCTATGATTGTATTAAGAAACTTATTACTACCAGTCCAGTGCTTGCAATTTTTGACCCTTCATTGCCTGCAATTGTAACTACAGATGCTTCGGATTATTGGTATTGGTATTGGTGCTGTTCTTATACAGAATCATGGTGGATTTGAGAAAACTGTTGCCTTTACATCTCGTACATTGTCAGAATGTGAAAGACAGTACTCTACTATTGAAAAAGATGCTCTTGCGTGCGTGTGGGCCACAGAGAAATGGCGTACCTACTTGTGGGGACGTCATTTTACCTTACGCACTGACCACTGTCCATTAACCACACTACTTACTAGCAAGGGGCTTGGACGAGCAGGCATGAGAATTGCAAGGTGGTCAGCGTGACTTATGTCATTAAGCTACAGTATTGAGTATAAACCTGGCATTAAAATATCACTGCTGACTACTTATCACGCTTGCCACTATCTGAGACAGTATCAGAACAAGACCCTGACTTGGAATTGGTTGCACTGGTGTCTGTTGACTTTGCTGCAGTAACTGCAGAGCAGTTTCAAAGTGCTTGTGCCTCGTGCCCTATTCTACAAAAGGTCAAGACTTATATTACTAAAGGATGGCCTTGTACTTCAAAAGGACTTGAATCTGATGTTATTCCATATTTTAGAATTCAGACAGAGTTGGCGGTACAAAATGAACTTATTGTTCGTGGCACTCATCGGGTCATTGTCCCATCAGAATTACAGTCTAAGATGATTCAGCTGGCACATTCTACCCATCAAGGGATTGTATGAATGAAACAGAGACTCAGGGATTTATCTTGGTGGCCTGGCATGGACTCCCAAGTGGAAGATGCTATCAAATAATGTACAACTTGCATACAGCACGATAAAACTGCTAACACAAATACAGCTCCATTACAACCAGTGCCTCTCCCAAATTCAGCTTGGAACAAACTTGCCATTGATATTGTGGGGCCATTCCAAACTGCACCATATGGCTATCGCTATGCCATTACACTTATTGACTACTTCAGTAAGTGGCCAGAGGTTGCTTTTGCATCTGCTGTGACTTCGGAAACCATTATACATTTTTTGTGCACTATTTTCAGTAGGGAAGGAAATACACTGGAAATTGTTACTGACAATGGATCTCAGTTTACGTCTTCTGACTTTGAAGCATTTCTTAGCAATAGGGACATCATACAAACTCGCAGTTCTGTTTACTATCCACAAGCAAATGGTGAGATAGAGCGTTTTAACAGGGTATTAAAGGACTGTTTGCAAACGGCATATATTGAAGGAAAGCCTTGGAAGTCATTTGTAACTGAATTTTTACAGATATATCGTGCTACTGTACATGCAGTAACACAAAAGTCACCTGCTGAGCTCTTACATGGTCGCCCAATGATAACTAAATTAAACATTAGAGACCTGCTTCCAACTTCGCCTTTGAAGCAACATACTACTGTGGCACAGCATGTACAACGGAAACAAGAACAAATGAAAAAATATACAGATATGCGTCGCAGAGCAAAATCACCTTCTTTCACTTGTGGGAGTTTTGTGCGTATTAGGAAGCCGGGCATAGTCCAAAAGGATCACTTCAAATTCAGTCACCCTTACCAGATAATTGCTCAGAAAGGCCCTGCCACATACCTGTTGTCAGATGGCAAGATCTGGAATGCAGTTCACCTCGCTCCAGCTACAGCTGTACAATCCAGTCTGACTTCAGACACACAACCAGAGGATTCATATGTTCCAACCCATCCAATTCAGTCGGCTGCTATTTCTACTGGTACACCTGGGCAGTCTTTTTCAAATATACGGAGAAGTAGAGTGCGACAGGCTCCGGTGTGGACAAAGGACTATGTCAGATAAAGATTTACAGCATTTGGAAGCTACACGTGTTACCTTAACAGTTATAAAGGAATGGGATAGTTTAATTAGTTGGTTAGTATAATGTTGAAAATTAGAGATTACAGTTTCTCTTATTATAATGTTTTAATATTATTAATGATTGTTTTTTTTGTTTTTGTTTTTTTTTTTCTTCAAAAGGGGGGTATATGTGGGATATTGATGTAATCAGTCAGGAGGTAGAGGTCGCTGTGAGGAAAGGGGTGGAAGGAAAAAGGAAGAGGGGAGGAGGAAGTGAAAATAAAGTTAAGGAAGAACTGACTACATTGCATGGTCCATTTATTTCAACAATAAATATAACAGTAGTGTGCACATAGTAAATTATTTTACTTACTTTTATTATTTGACAATATTTTATTTTATTATTTTAGTTACTGCTTCCAAATAACAGACTGGAAAATGATGTGTGCGTCAGATGTTGGCAATACTGAGGCACACAGTCACTGCATCACACCTACAACATAGTACATTGCTTTCCAGACCACAAGCTCTGGGTTACAAAAGAGCTAAAAGGTCTTCTGAATGAGAAAAAGAGAGCATTCAAATCCAGTAACAAAGAGGCTCTGAAGGACGTACAGCATGTGTTAAAGACAAAGCTAAGTAAAAGAATGGATGTTTACAAAGCTGAAAGAGAAAACAAACTCACTCAGAATAAGATGAAGATTGTCAGGAATGGACTGGACATATTTCCTAGACTGAAGAAATCCAGGGCTCATGTGCTAGAAGGGAATGTGGACAAACTACCCCCCTGAACCAATTTTAAATAGATTTTCCCTTCTACTGTCACCTTCTTCAAGTCTCCCACACTATCCCTAATACACCAATAACTCCTAACATGTCAACTGGAATGGCAATTAACAAGTTCACCTCTGACCATCAGTGTGTGCTGTTCATAATTGAAGACCAAGTAAGACGATAACTGAGGTAGCTACACACAGGAAAAGCTTTGGAGCCAGGTGGAGTCAGTCCTTAAGTTGTTAAGGCCTGTGCTGACCAACTATGAGTTGTCCTCTGACACCTGTTCAGTCTATCCCTAAGGCTTCAGAAAGTGTCACTGCTGTGGAAAACATCCTGAATTTTCCCTGTTCCAAAGAAGGAAGGCCCCTCCTTACCTAATGACTACAAACCAATGGCACTTACGTCTCATATCATGAAGAACTTTGAAAGACTGGTCCCAGACTATATGAGTCCTCTTGTGGTAGACTACCTTGACCCACTGCCGTTTGCCTATCAGATCAAGATTGGAGTGAAGGATGCAATTATTTATCTGCTCAACAAGTCTTATTCTCACCTGGACTAAGCTGGAAGCACTGTAAAGATTATGTTTTTTGATTTCCCCAGTACCCTCAATATTATCCATTTACCCCTGTTAAGGGGTAAACTTAGATATATCAGGTGGATGAACCTATGGTGTCCTGGATAATGTTGGCCAAGCTGCAGCTTGTGAGACTAAATGACTATGTCAGTCCTGTCTCCTTTTCTCTTCAATCTGTATATCTCAGATTATAAATAAAACACCAGGGGCCTCATGTATAAACGGTGCGTACGCATAGAAATGTTGCGTACGAACGTTTCCACGCTCAAATCGCGATGTATAAAACCTAAACTTGGCGTAAAGCCACGCACATTTCCACGGTAACTCATACCTTGGCGTACGCAATTTATCCGCCCGGTTTTGCAGACTGGTGGCACTCAGCGTCAAAGCAGTGCTACTGTTCCTGTGTGATCACCCTTTCTTTCTTAGATCCACATTCCTGGCGCGGCTTTATAAATACACTGAAATTAACTGCATATTGTTTATTAGTGTAATGCATCTGATTGTAATTAACCTGTAGCAATATAATGGTCCAGGGAATAGCCATAGTATTCCAAATACCATAACTGATTTAGCGTTGTAACTCTCACTTCTTCTTCTTTCAGCTGCTCCCGTTAAGGGTTGCCACAGCAGATCATCTTTTTCCATATTACACTCACTGCACCACTCGGAGTATTTATATCACTGTATCTGAGTGGGAAATCACAGCAGCAGCTTATCGGAAAGAGAATTATCGGTACACAGCATGAAGCAGACGCTGCCTGAGCCACGGCAAAGCGCTTTAGAGACTTCCCTGTACGGACTTCGCGGTTTAGAAACAGTTTCATCCCAAGAACTATAAACGCACTAAATCAGTCCATCAAGTGCTCCTTGTAGAACTGTTTGTACTTATAAGTACAATCACCTCACTGTAAACTTGCACTACAGTTATAATATTGCACAACCTGCGGCACTTTATAAAGCGCGTATTTACATATGATGACGGTATTCATTTTTAAGATGAAATGCAGCAAAATATGTTGATTATATTATACAGATAAAACTTTAACTTCATTTAAATAATCTGTATTGTTAATAATTAAACATGTGAAGACACGGAGCCGCAGCGCTACCTAGTTCAGTAATTGTTCCTGCATTGCATTGTATTCTTGCTGGTGCTGACGCGACACTGGAAAGATAGACGGATATAATAATTAAACAAGTACTACGAAGATATTTCAATGTTCCTTAAAAGTTTTGAAGAATCAGCGTTCTAAGCTTACAGATGGCTTCACGTCTATTACATAGCTGATTGTGTGGCGATTGGGTTTTTGGAGAAAGAAAAGTAAGGACAGGAATTGGAGGTTAGTACGTTTGAAAGAGACAGTACTGCTGTGATAAATTATTTCATTGAAGGTCGCGCATGGCGCAGCAAGCCTCTTGCGTGAGACATGAACAAGCACTGCGCCACCGTTTTCCCATGTTTAATAACATGCTTTCATTCCTATCATCATGAAAAAGATATCACGTATACATCGCAGTATTTTAATTATTCAGAGAGCTGTAATTTCACGAATGTAATGGATTATGTGTCCTGTCTGAGAAAGAGAAAGCCCGTTTAGAAAGCAGGTAGTGATTCATACACATAGAGCACATAGAAGATCAAATACAGAACAAAGCATTTAACATACCACTTTAGTTACAATGGGATTTGAGAAACTAGTAAATTAAACGATTTTAAGATGAAGTTTATGATGTTCTACTTTAATGGCAAAATAAACTATGTGATTAAAGTGGAAATTTCGAGATTAAAGTTGACATTTCGTGCTTTTTTCCCCAATGTGTGCCTATTTTTTTTGTCTGTACCCTAATAAGCTTTCATATGACACTCAGACGGTGGGCTACGACTTTGATATGTGATTTCTTTTTTATTTTGGGCACTGTGCGACTTTGTGAACTTGAGCCTTCGAGTTTCTCCGACACTCTGTCACTCGATCAACTTCCTTTTGTTGATTATACCACTGTTTAAACCAACAAATAGTACGTTTTTTCCTTTGCCTCCACTTGGTATTCGCTGAAATTCTTATATTTTCTCCCGTGCTTTTCCCATTGTCTTTTCACAGAAGGCTATTTATATCAATTTGCATATTCAAAGAGGCGTAATTCTGGGAGGAGTTGGGGCGGGACAGAAGGCGCGTGCACGTGCGTTACTTTTCATGCTGATCGGGATTTATGTAGTGGAAGAACGTGAAAGTTTGCGTGCGCACAGATTCCTGCATCTGGATTTTTCTGTGCGTACGCACAATCCCGCTTTTGTGCTTACGCCATGTTATAGTGTGAGTTCTACGCACGGCGTTATACATGAGGCCCCAGATCATGTCACTTGCAGAAATTCTCAGATGATTCTGCACTTATGAGATTTATTGATAAAGGGAATGAGACCAAGTATAGGAGTCAGGTGGAGAACTTTGCTTCTTGGTGTAGAGAACTGTCTGCAGATTACCATCAGCAAAACCAAGGAACTGGTTATAGACATACACTACACCAAAGAGCCTCTATGTCCGGAGTGGATATAGACATGGTGCACTCCTACGAGTACTTGGGGGTCCACATCAATAACAGATTGGACTGGTCTCAGAACACAGAGGGACTACATTAAAAGGTAAGAGCAGGCTCTTTTTCCTTAGGGGACTGTGTTCTTTTAATGTGGAAAATGACATTTTTGGACACCAGGGGCGCTCCAGCTCCCCAAACAGCTCAACACAAAAAGGCTCGGACTCAAGAATAAAAGTAGAAAGAGTTTCTGTGGTGGGAAAATCTTCATGGGCCAGAGTTTCCCACCACAGCCACAGTATAAAGCACTAAGGCACTCAATATCTTCAATACTTTGTCTTCTTCCCCACTCTCTGCCACTGGTCACTGACTCCTCCGCTCTTCCTTGCAAATTTTGTCCATGTTCCACCCAACTGTAGCTCCTCGAGCTATAGAAGTGGGCTCCTTTTATGCTGGACCCAGGAGCACTTCTGGTGATGTGACGTGGCCAGTTGGAAGCACTTCCAGGTCCTAAGAAAGCCAGGGTAGTCCTTCCCAAGCAGTGCCCTCTGTCATCTACAAGGGACCCCTACAGGGCTGCACTTCTGGACTCCAACTCCCATGCAACCCTGCATGTGTTCAAACTGAGGGACACTGCTATCTATTATAGTGGGGGATGAACTGCTCCCTATCTTGCTGGTTCCTGTAACCTTTGGGCATCCCAATCAGGATAGGAATCATGAGACATCCCAGCTGGGTATTGCCCCTATTTAGTCCATTCTTCAATTATGTCATGCTGGCCAAGGTAAAGATTCTACCTCCGTCCTGGGCGGGACGTCCAAACATCCTCTGGGGCATCTACACATTCTTCATGTCTTCTGCAACTCTGTGACGGCCAGTGTAATTTTCTACACTGTGTTGTTCTTGGCTGGTAACATCACTTCACGACAGGCCCACCAAATCAACAAGCTAATTAAAATGGCAGGCTTAATTTTGGGGATGTGCACTGGACACCGTGGAGATAGTTTTGTTTTAATTTTCTCCTTTTATGCTAAGAGTCATTATGAACAATGCTACACTATCCTTTCTCTGACACTCTAACCGTGAGTACTTTCAGGCAACGATTTATACAGCAGAAGTGTGTCAACAAACACTACTGGATTTTCTTCATACCTATGGCAATACGCTCTAATAATGCCTCACTAGTCTTGTGACTGCCGAGTCAGAAGTTTTTTTTCTTTTTGATTTTCTTGCTTTTTTAAGTCATTCTGGTGTGTGTTCAGACCATAGGGTATGTGTGTTTATATTTATTTATTTTTTTATGTATGCATTTATTTATCGGGCGGCACGGTGGCACAGTGGTAGCGCTGCTGCCTCGCAGTAAGGAGACCCGGGTTCGCTTCCCAGGTCCTCCCTGCGTGGAATTTGCATGTTCTCCCCGTGTCTGCGTGGGTTTCCTCCGGGCACTCCGGTTTCCTCCCACAGTCCAAAGACATGCAGGTTAGGTGGATTGGCGATTCTAAATTGGCCCTAGTGTGTGCTTGGTGTGTGGGTGTTTGTGTGTGTGTCCTGCGGTAGGTTGGCGCCCTGCCCGGGATTGGTTCCCTGCCTTGCGCCCTGTGTTGGCTGGGATTGGCTCCAGCAGACCCCCGTAACCCTGTGTTCGGATTCAGCGGGTTGGAAAATGGATGGATGGATGGATGGATGGATGGATGGATTTATTTTTTTAATGAGCTTCTGTAAAATGCCAAATGTCCCCCTGGGACAAATACATTTCTATCTATCTATCTATCTATCTATCTATCTATCTATCTATCTATCTATCTATCTATCTATCTATCTATCTATCTATCTATCTAACTTCAAATATTAACATGTGACTTTTACAATGCTTTAATTTTCCCTGTCTTTACCTTCATTTTTAGATGTGTTGAAATAGATTTGTGAATAAAGTATATTATTATTAAAGACATGTCAATTTAAGATTATTATTATTTAGGAATTACTGTAAAACAGCCTTTGTTTGGTTGTTTTCAAGCTGCCTGATATAACTGGTCAGACTGATGCTTATGTCTGTGTACTAAGCCAGAATTTGCCACTAAAACTGGACAGCAAAAATTACTCATAACTGGAGACAGCATCCCATTTGTTCTTGTACCATCTAAATATGCATCATTTGTGCTTTCACAAAGTTTAGCACAGTTTAGTTGTTGTAGTTATTAGTCTTATTTTGATTTTAAAAACTACATAAACATAGTTTTTACTGATTGAATGTCAGTAATTATTTAGCAGTTATGCTATGAGATTATGTACACCCATTAAAACATTATATATTGCATCATCAGATTTGCTTTCCACATGTCTGGGCAATGTGAACTTTTTGGAAACACCAAATAAATTTTAATTTGGAATGAATATATGGAGAAATTCATTTTGTAGGTGGATCCATGTGAGGGAATATGCCTGTGCCTACTGTGTTCATAACACAGCCAGAATAAGTACCCTCTCCCAACAATCCCAGACAGGATGAATTGTTTAGAAAAATAGATGTAGTTGGAAGCACAACTGTAGCCTCGTTCATTAAAATCAGAAAATCAACAGATGCAGCAAAGTTTAAAAAGGATAAACTACAATAAGCTTTTAAGTGTAGAAACATTTAAGGAGCAGCAGAATATTTTTAAAATGTTTTACACATAATTTAGGACAGGTACATCCCAAAAACTGAAATTAATAGGTAAATAAATTTGCACAGATATGTAAAAAGTCAAAAAAGAAGCTTCAGTGCTCTTTATAAGACTGATGATTCCAATACAAATTGTAGGCTGTATGAGAGCATGAGGGTAACCATTAAGAAAGATATTAGGGAATCAAAAAGTCAGTTAGAGAGAAATACAAAGAGTATCCAAAAAGATTATTTCAATATTTTAGTAAAAAAAGAAAAGTAAAGGAGGAGGTGAAATAAATCCGGAATAGTAAAGGAGAATTAAATATGTAGTGAAATAACAGATGTTCTAAACCAGCATTTTTCTGAGATCTTCACATGTGATGAAGTTGATATACTCCCAGTTGTACCAGGGAGTACTAAGGAGGCTGAACTCAAATAAATCATCAGCAACAGATAATGTTTATTCTAGAGTTCTTAAGAAGTTTAGCGAGTACATATATAAAGCCTTGATGCATATTTTAGGAAGTCATTGCACAGTGGGGAAATTCCAAAGGACTGGAAAACAGCAAATATTATCCCATTGTATAAAAATTGTGATTGGCCAGATCCAAGTAACTATAGGCCAATACGCTTAACTTGCATCACAGATAAATTAAGGAAGGAATTATTAAGGAAAAGATAAAGCAACAAATGGCAGGAACTGGAGAATTACTGAACAGTCAGCATGAGTTCACACGAGAGAGGTTGTGTTTTACTAACATGCAGGAATTCAATGAGGAAGCAACAAAATGATATGGTCAGAGTGGTGCATATGATATTATTTATCTTGACTTCAGAAAGAATTTGATAGGGTCACACACTACACCTCTGCTGCGGAACCTGCACTGGCTCCCTGTGGCTGCCCGCATCAGGTTCAAAACCCTAACACTTGCCTTTAAGGCCAAAACTGGAACTGCACCACCTTACATATCAGCACTGGTTAAGCAGCGTGTCACTTCTCGCTCTCTCAGAACATCAAGCACTGCTCGTCTCGAACCACCCTTACTTAAAAGAAGAGGACGACATGCATCAAGATTCTTTGCAGTGTTGGCTCCTCAGTGGTGGAACGAACTTCCTCTTGCTGTACGAACAGCGGAGACCCTCACTGTCTTCAAACGTCGTCTGAAGACACACTTCTTTAAACAGCACTTGGGGGACTAAAGTCCCCATACTTTATTTCTACCCTTTTCTCAAAAAAAAAAAATTTTTTTACTAACAACTTACTATTTTCTTCTAGCATGGTTTTGTGTACAACTTGGTTAGCGGTAACTTGTTTAATGACAGTAGATTTAATCCTAGCCTTAAAGACTGAAGAACAGTCGTAGACTACTAAGCACTGTTGTAAGTCACTCTGGATAAGAGCGTCTGCTAAATGTTGTAAATGTAAATGTACATGAGAGGTTGGGCATCAAACTGAAAGAGGTGGAGGGTCAGGGTGTAGTCTGTAGATGACTGCAGAATTGACTAAAACACCTTATCAGAACTGGGTGAATTTAAAAGAGGTGTCCCAAAGGGGTCAGTGCTGGGGTCACTATTATATTTAATATATAAAATGATTTGGATAGCAATAAAAAATAAAAAACTGGTTAAGTTTGCAGATGATCCCAAGATAGGAGGATTGGCAAATAACCTAGAATCTGCTGAATCATTACAGAGGGACTTGGAGAGCATTCAAGCTTTGGCAGATTTGTGGCAGATAACATTTTTTGTAAGTAAATGTAAAGTAATCCACTTTGGAAGTAAAAAATTTAGATTTAAGTACACAATGGGAGGTCTGAAAATTGAAAGTAAACCCAATGAAAAGGATTTAGAACTTATAGTGGACTCATCACTATCAACTTCCACACAGTGTTCTCAAGCCATTAAGAAGGCTAGAAGAATGCTAGATTATATAGCACGATGTGTAGAAAACAAGTCAAATGTTGAAGCTTTATAACACACTGGTGTGGCCTCATCTGGTGTACAGTTTTGGTCTCCAGGGTACAAAAAAGATGAAGAAGCACTATAAAAGTTCCAGAGAAGAGTGACTTAGCTGATTCCAGGGCTACAAGGGATGAGCTAGAGGAAGTGTTACAAGAGATGTGCCTTTTTAGTTTATGCAAAATGAGATTAAGAGGATACATGATTGAAGTGTTTGAAATTATCAAGAGAATTAGTACAGTGATTGAAACTGGTACATGACTGTTAAATGAGTTTAACAAGAGCACAGAGTAACAGCTGGAAGGTTGTTAATGGTAAATTTCACATAAACATGAGGATGTTTTTCTTCATAAAGTGAACCATAGACACATGGAATAAGTTACCAGGTAGAGTGGTGGAAAGTAGATCTTTAGGGATTATCAAAACTTCACTTGATTTTACTTTGGAGGAATTTAAGGGATAGGATTGGCAAGCTTTGATGGACTGAATGGCATGTTCTACTCTAAATGTTTCTAATGTTCTAAAGTTCTAAACTTCTTACATGTCACAGGTTAAGAACAATTATTGAACTAAAATACCAGACAAAAAAAAACACAGACTCAAGTAGTGTATTGTAAAGCAGTACAAGATATTCTTTAGTGAAAAAAAAATTTAATTTTTAGTTATCCAAATCCATCTGAATCTAGCTGGGGCTTATGTTCCCTGAGAATGTATTCTTTTAGAATTGCAATCACTCTGGAAACATATATCACTCCAAGAAAAAGCATTATCCAGCCCCAGTGATTTGTCAGATTTAAGCCTATTGTGGTGGACGACCAGAACCCTTACCCGGATGGGACACCCATATGCTGGAAGAACTGGGTGAGAGAACTTGCATGGGACATTACTTTCCCATGAGCACTAGATTGCTGTCGTAATCTGGTAGTCCCGAAAGCACAGGTAACAAAAACAATTCCAAGGTTGCCCACTAGAGGGGGGAAACACCATCAAAATACCCCGACTAGAAATGAAAAGGGCAGAGAATGATCATGATAAAAATAAAAGGTGTATTTTCACAAAAGGCTGTGCAAGCCCCAAAGCTATGAAGACCACAAGGAGACATGAGGCAGACACAGCAAACAAAGTCCCAAAGCAGAATCCAAAAATTGTGGTCATAAAAAGAGCAGAGGTTCAAAATAACAATAAACACAGTCCCAAAAACTAAACATGTAGTCAAAAAGCAGAGCATTGAGTCGAAAATCCAGGAAATCAAAAGGCACAGTAACACAGGAAACATTCCACTCCAAGGACATTCAATGAATCGCCAGGAACCATGGGGGGCCCTCCCTTTTAAAAGGATGAAGGACCTTTCCTGGCGGTGATTGGCAGGTGACCAAACCCCTTGGGAGCCACCCACAAAACACAAAGGACAGGGGGTGCTGCAGGGACTGCGGAGCCCTACTTTGTCAGGCTTCCACCTCATACAGAAATACTTCCAGACCACGCTAATGGAAAGTACTCCTGGGTACAGGATAAAAGGAGCCCACTGCCAGAGTTGACAGGAAGGTGACACAGCTTGCTGGAGGGGGAGTGGAGGTAGAAAGAGAGAGAGAGAGAGAAGAAAAGAAGGAAGGTGCTGTGTACATTTACCTGTTGGTGCTTTTCTGTACTATGCAATAGTGGGAAACGAAGGGAGTTTCCCATGTGAATAAAGCCTGTGTTGTTCTGCATTATTTGTGCTGTGCTTTTGGTACTGTGTGTCGGGAAACAAAAAAAAGCATTTCCATCTTGTAAATAAAAATTTGTGTGTTGCTGGATTTGTGCCTGTTGTCTGTATGTGTCGGGTATGGGGAGCTGGTGTGCCCCCTGGTGGTCACACTATTTAATTAAACAGCACTTTTTTCTCTATAGATTCCAAACTAGTAAGTACCTCCTTAGTAGCCCCATTACGATTTAAAGGTTATCAACTTCTATACATGAAAAATGTAAGTTAAGAACATTTTGTTATTTCACTTTCTGCATATTTTGCTTCACTCTTACTACTAAGACACTTCACCTTCTCTGTTGTTCTTCTACTACTAAATAATGAAAGAATCTCTTTCAATCATCTTGCACCTTTTCCACAATATTTCTCTCAAACTGCTTTTTAGCATTCCTAACATCCTCTTTAACCATAACAGTCATTATCTAAAACCTCTATGGTAAATGTTGGAGTTACAGTATTAGTCCTGAATGCCCTATACCACTGTTTTTTCTTAGCAGCTACTTTGTCAACTCCTTATACATCCACTGTAATTCTTTAGTGTAACATTGTAACTCTTGAATTTCTTTTACTGCTTTGCATATAAAATGCTTCCAAACCTACTCTGCTTTTCCTTGACTGTCTCCACATCTTATCTAAGTTCATTTTTTTAAACTTTGTCACATCAACAAAAAAATTTGCCCTACCTATTTTTTGAATACATGTTCTGCTTAAAAAACTGTGAAATGTACTATATCTGGGTATTGTGGTCCCTAGATCCTAATGCTTTCATGTGTCCTGTTTGACAGTTTCCAATAATTACTGAGATAAATTATAGAATTTTATTCCATATTTAAATGAAAAACGCCATATGCTAGAACAGTGTTGTCTGGGTTATCTGAATGTTTTTGTCTTTGAAGTAGACGTGTATAAGTACATCACAGGGTATAATATTCAAGTTTAAACTAAGGCTTTCCTAGTAGACTGTTCTATCACAGAAGCACAATATCCAGTATGACTCTGTCTTCCAAAAGCCTGTCTGTGAAACAAAAAGGTTACGAAGTTAAGGGGTTTTAATTCATAGCATAATAAAAGAAAATAAAAGTACTTGTCTTCTAAACTGAGATTAAAGGTAATTAATGGGAATTTGGAAAGTTGCATGAAATTTTCAAACCATTTCTTAATGTTTGAAAGAGTTTAGTCTTTAATAGTGATATGAATGGCAATGATTGTTTCAGAAATGAGTCATAATTATTCATGCTCATTGTTTCTGTAATGTATTGAATGTAAGCTGACACATGAATGATTTAAGAATACAAATAAATTGCATATGAACGGGAGTGTAATAAAGTCAAATTATAACTGTCAAGATAACTCTTTGTTACAGTCTTTTGTTTAATTAAACATCTTGTTTCCAGCATCATGAGTTTAATTTAGCAAAGATTATTTTACTTTTTCAGGATTTTTTAAGCAGTGCAAATAGTACTATCATTGTATAAACTCCTTGGAAAAGAAACACAAAATTGTAATGGTGTATAGGTCATCTGTAAAATATTAAACTGGATTATAATTGGAAACATTTAGATGTGACTGTTGGAGAAATATAACAGACACAAAAAAGACATCAGCACCCACTCCATACCTTCCATCATTTGGTGTTCAATTATGTGTTCTGCTCTTCTACTTGATTGCTTTGTTCAGAAATCTTTGAACTTTTATAAACAACTATGGTCTGAAGTGCTGTTTAAAATAATGCCTAAGTAATTCAGGATTGTAAATGGTTATAAGCAGAGTTTCAACTAATATGTCAATCTTCCATAATATATATCTGTGTAGTAATACTCTAATAATTTACAAAAATTCTAAAAATGGTCATATTCCTCAATTACTTTGTTAGATTCTTGAATGTCACATTTAAGCCTATTTTCATTAAGTAATAAAAAATGTAATTTTGAATAGACACCTCTTAGACTATAGTGAATGTTTCAAGGTTATACTGCTACTACACATAGATACTGCATCATTAATATTGTGAGATCTTTTGAGACCCACCTCAACGGGACAACACACAGAAGCATCACTACCGCATTTGTTGAGGGTTGCTTGTCCATTACTGAGGCAACCGCAGGTTTGCAGCACCACAGAAAAAATGGTGATTCAGGGAACATTATAACTTGGCCACTGACCTGGCCTGTTTGCTGTGTCTGTGTATAGCAGAATGGTAGATCCTGCTACAATAAATAACCTTCCTGTTCCTGTTTTGAGTTGAATAAAGCTGGATTTGCTAAAAAGTACTGAGATTCAGTCCCATCTTTGGGGTACAAGACACCAACTCGCATGTCACAATAACAAAATTATAGTCACCTATTATTGAAATTTCAGTTTTTGTTGATGTAAACTCTGAAATCAACACACATCATGTCTAAATTGATCTCTCTTTTAATAAGATATTTTAACTAACAATATACTGTTTAATTATATATTTAAAGAACAAATTGATACATTTAATAAAATAATTTTAAAACATTGTAATGCCTATGTTCTATAAATGTCCACATCTTTTAACCATAGCTTGAAGTGGACTAGTATGTACCACTTCCAGTTTTGTGAAGTGGTGTACCAGTACACTAGGAATCTTTGCAAACTGGTAGTGTTTTATAGCTACCAGATCTCTGAACAAATGTACATTGTAACTGCTCCAGAGGACGGATGGGCGTCCCTACCAGGACAGAAGTGGATTCCTTACCCGGCTGGATGGAATAAGTGGGGGCAATACCCGGCCAGGACACTTTACTATTCCTGCCCTGATCGGAATGCCCAAAGACTGCAGAAACTGACAGGGGAGCATCTCATCCCCCACCATTCTTGATGGCCATATTCCTCTTATGGAGTCCCAGTCTGGACACCCACAGGGCTGCATGGGAATTGGAGTCTGGAAGTGCAGCCCTGTAGGGATCCCTGTAAGGGGACAATAGAGGGAGCCGTCGGGGAAGGAGCTCCCTGGCTTAGATATAACCCGGAAATACTTCCAACGGGCCACATTACATCACTGGAAGTGCTCCTGGGTTCTCTTTAAAAGGATCCCACTGCCATAGCTTGGGGAGTCAGAGTCAGGAGGCAGTGGGCGAAACTCAGTGGATGTGCATAAGGAAGAGAAATTGTGAAGTATCGAATATTTGTTGTATACTTCTGTCTTCTTATTGGGGAAGAAGTGAGATAAAGTGCCTAGAAGGAGAATAAAAAATCTTTTATTTTATTCTATTAATGTGTGTTGTATTACTGGTACTGTGGTTTGAGGCTCTCTGGTGCCTTTGTGTGGTCACAACATATATTTTTGGGTTAGTAAAACTAAGGAGACTACCACCCACAAAGCTCTCCATATTAACTGAAGTATATATTGTGAAGATGCTGAACGCAGCCCCAAGGAGACATGGCCGCACCTCTGAAATTCCCTCTTAAACAGTGATTCAATGGGAAACAAATACAGTTTTTTATCTCCTCTTTTGCTAGATCAGCTGCAGGCTTGCTGCTGCTGCCGTGCTGCATGATCTGCATCTAACGTGGGGCTTTGAAACATTTAAAAGCCTGTACTGCAGCTGTCCTTTGGTCTCATTGCCTTGTCTATCTTCCCCAAGAGATCCTCTGCTTTAGTCTTTATGCTTTATTATGCTGTTTACGAATAACGTTTCTGTTTCTTGAAAATCCTGAATGAATCTGTGCAACTGTGTGACCCAAGCGTGACAATATATTGGTGCTCAAAATTTCACAGAGGACAATAATTTCTAATATAATTTAAGATTTGAAGAAAATATTGGTGCTTGAAACTCCAAGAGGGCCCCTCTATTACAGATTCATACTTAAATGGAGAGTATCAGCACTGCTTTTAACCAGTACCTTATGGAAGGTCCTACTACTTTGATTCCAGATTAGTCTGTTTAGATATGTCTCTACTGCGGTGGGTTGGCACCCTGCCCAGGATTGGTTCCCTGCCTTGTGCCCTGTGTTGGCTGGGATTGGCTCCAGCAGACCCCCATGACCCTGTGTTCGGATTCAGCGGGTTGGAAAATGGATGGGTGGATATGTCTCTACCAACTTAGCACACATAAATTTTGCAATATCTCTACACTTTTCTTTAAAAAGGATCTTATACTGCACTTTGAGTAGTGAGAAAAGTGCTATATAAATGTAAAGAATTATTGTTATTTATGTCCTTGTTTTGGTGAATCCATAGATTTTCCTAAGGACTGAGGCTCCCAATCTAAGTCGGCAATTTCAGGTAAAATGTAGCATGTTTTGTGTCAGATATCTTGATATTTGAAACCATTCATTTTTTTTTATTCCAACCCCTGTCATGTCCCCACAAGAAAATAACCATCCTCATAGTATGATGCTGCCAGTACCATGTTTGACAATAAATATGGTGCTCTTTGGGAGATTAGAAGTGTTGGATTTGTATCAGAAATGCTTACCTTGGCCATATTGTATTGTATGACATTTTCCCACATTGTTTTGCAAAATTTACGTTGGTTGATTTTTTTGGTGAAAAATTACTTCCTTATCCCATAGCTCTTTGTAAATACTGAATGTTACAGAAATCTTATTAAAGGTGACTAAAGGGATAATATGATTCATCTTCATTTTAGCCTTTATATCAACAAAACCTTAAATTTTATTTAATATAGAAATTAAAAACAAAAACATTTATATCTTATTCCTTGTTGTCCTGAAGTGGATCCCTTTAGTTCATTGTCAATTTATTCAGTTTATTTTTGTAGTTGACTACATCCACAAAAAAATGCCATGGAATAAAACAAAGGTGTTTAAATCAATATTAAAGAAATGGTGCCCCTTTCCTCTTGACTCCATCACTAATGTTCAATAATACCTCCTCATCTTCACTTTCTTCACCTTTGTCGTCTGGCTTTACATTCTTCCAGCATCAGAGTTCTTTCTTAACCCTTCCACCCAATTCAAAATTCTCTGTTCTAATGCCTGGAAGGTGTTTTAAGTCCTGGACAGGAGCTATTTCCTGGTGAAGCCCTACAGATTATTTCTGGGGTCAAGAATGACCTAGGGGACTTAGTGAGGTTCTATTCCTACAGCTTCTTTTATTGCTCTTAAGTGTTTCTGGAAACGCCACTTTGTTCTTACAGAGTCAAGCAGGAAATAAGTTTACTAGACTTTATCATGGGCAACAGGTATATATTAATTCACCTCTATTCATAACTCTACTTTAAACCACAATATTATGTTTATTGTACTTGTACTGTATGCTCATGGATTACTTTACTTGGCTGGTATTAATACTTTTTGTAGTTATAAATTGAACAAATTGTTTTGATTATTTAATGTGATTTTTATATACTTTTGGCCACTGAATTGAAAATTGAAAAAATTTTTCTCCATTACATACCATTTTTTTTCACAAAACACATCTTTAGCTGTCATATTATTGATTTTTTATTGTTTTCACATTATAATTAAATATAAATATTTTATTTTAAAGATACATTGTTTGAATTTAACATTTTCTAAAATTTGAATATATTTAAAGAATATTTTGTTAAGAAATTAACTGCAATGAGCAGCATTGGTTCATATATGGGAACCTGAAAGTTCTGTGCATTTTATTGGGTCAGCAGTCAGGGCATACCAAATTCCTGTTTTTCTCTTTGAGTGGATAGCAGAGCCAATAATTTTCTTTGGGTTGAGTAGGAATAGGCAGCAAGAAAAAAGCTACAGCTTGATAACAAAAACATCATCAGTCCATACTTGGTGGATCCTGATAAAGTGCAGCTGCCATAGCTTTATATTAAGCTTGGTTTAATGAAGCTCTATCAAACTATGGAACATGTTTTATATATTTGTACCAAACGGTTTACGGGTTTGTCCAATCTGATATTAGAAAGCTGACTTCTGATGCAGATTTTGATGGTGTGATGACCTGGAATGAGAGTCTTGAGTGTCATTCATCACATCATTCATGTTTGTAAATGAAAATAAAAAATCTAATTTAAAGAAAATGTAAAAAAAATGATAAATTTAAGAAATTGGATTACAACATCTGCGGTGGGTTGGCACCCTGCCCAGGATTGGTTCCTGCCTTGTGCCCTGTGTTGGCTGGGATTGGCTCCAGCAGACCCCCGTGACCCTGTGTTCAGATTCAGCGGGTTGGAAAATGGATGGATGGATGGATGGATGGATTACAACATTTAAATTTTTAGATTCCCTTTTGGACTTTTACCCTGAAAATCTTGGGTCAAGAGCAGGGTGAAAGACTTAATTAGGATATCAAGGTTATGGAAAGAAGACATTTGGGATGTCAATATGATTGTGGACTACTGCTTGATAATTCATATGGATACACTAGAAGTGTATAAAGTTTGGGATGAAAAAGCTAAGAAGTCACAATATCTAGAGAAGAACATATATACTTTAAATATATATGTTTTATAATATTGGATTGACTAAATATGTTCATGTTAAATTGATTTAGAACAGTATTGCATAGATGAATAAATTGCGCAATCTGTTAAATTTTAATTAAGCCTTTTTTCAATTTTGTAATTAAATGTGACGTGACTGAAATATTTTTTTTGTGTGTGTGTGTGTGTGTGCATGAATTCAAATAAAAGTAACTATTCACAATTAAAATGATTTTTTATGAGTTTAGTTTTGCGGACCTGTGTAATGGGCTTCCCTTATGCTAACAACCGCACTGGGAAACTCCTAAATAATCACAGATAGTCCTTGACTGTCAGTGATTACCTCTGTGTTTGCTACTTGTCGCAATTCTGCCAATGTACTTTTCCAACAGAAACAAATCTTCACAGAGATGGACATAGATACTATTACTATTCTACTACTAATACTACTACAACATTGTCCTTCCATTACAAAATCAGTTTCAAGTGGTATTGGTTTGGTATGGTAATTTTGTCTGCCACTCTGAGCCACATATCTACATCTGCAATCTGAGCCCTGATCAGCAAAGTTTTGATCAAAAACTAATTTCTCCACAGCCTAGTGTATACAGTGGTGTGAAAAACTATTTGCCCCCTTCCTGATTTCTTATTCTTTTGCATGTTTGTCACACAAAATGTTTCTGATCATCAAACACATTTAACCATTAGTCAAATATAACACAAGTAAACACAAAATGCAGTTTGTAAATGGTGGTTTTTATTATTTAGGGAGAAAAAAAAATCCAAACCTACATGGCCCTGTGTGAAAAAAGTAATTGCCCCCTGAACCTAATAACTGGTTGGGCCACCTTAGCAGCAATAACTGCAATCAAGCGTTTGCGATAACTTGCAATGAGTCTGGAGGAATTTTGGCCCACTCATCTTTGCAAAATTGTTGTAATTCAGCTTTATTTGAGGGTTTTCTAGCATGAACCGCCTTTTTAAGGTCATGCCATAGCATCTCAATTGGATTCAGGTCAGGACTTTGACTAGGCCACTCCAAAGTCTTCATTTTGTTTTTCTTTAGCCATTCAGAGGTGGATTTGCTGGTGTGTTTTGGGTCATTGTCCTGTTGCAGCACCCAAGATCGCTTCAGCTTGAGTTGACGAACAGATGGCTGGACATTCTCCTTCAGGATTTTTTGGTAGACAGTAGAATTCATGGTTCCATCTATCACAGCAAGCCTTCCAGGTCATGAAGCAGCAAAACAACCCCAGACCATCACACTACCACCACCATATTTTACTGTTGGTATGATGTTCTTTTTCTGAAATGCTGTGTTCCTTTTACGCCAGATGTAACGGGATATTTGCCTTCCAAAAAGTTCAACTTTTGTCTCATCAGTCCACAAGGTATTTTCCCAAAAGTCTTGGCAATCATTGAGATGTTTCTTAGCAAAATTGAGACGAGCCCTAATGTTCTTTTTGCTTAACAGTGGTTTGCGTCTTGGAAATCTGCCATGCAGGCCGTTTTTGCCCAGTCTCTTTCTTATGGTGGAGTCGTGAACACTGACCTTAATTGAGGCAAGTGAGGCCTGCAGTTCTTTAGACGTTGTCCTGGGGTCTTTTGTGACCTCTCGGATGAGTCGTCTCTGCGCTCTTGGGGTAATTTTGGTCGGCCGGCCACTCCTGGGAAGGTTCACCACTGTTCCATGTTTTTGCCATTTGTGGATAATGGCTCTCACTGTGGTTCGCTGGAGTCCCAAAGCTTTAGAAATGGGCTTTATAACCTTTACCAGACTGATAGATCTCAATTACTGCTGTTCTCATTTGTTCCTGAATTTCTTTGGATCTTGGCATGATGTCTAGCTTTTGAGGTGCTTTTGGTCTACTTCTCTGTGTCAGGCAGCTCCTATTTAAGTGATTTCTTGATTGAAACAGGTGTGGCAGTAATCAGGCCTGGGGGTGGCTACGGAAATTGAACTCAGGTGTGATACACCACAGTTAGGTTATTTTTTAACAAGGGGGCAATTACATTGTCACACAGGGCCATGTAGCTTTGGATTTTTTTTCTCCCTAAATAATAAAAACCATCATTTAAAAACTGCATTTTGTGTTTACTTGTGTTATATTTGACTAATGGTTAAATGTGTTTGATGATCAGAAACATTTTGTGTGACAAACATGCAAAAGAATAAGAAATTAGGAAGGGGGCAAATAGTTTTTCACACCACTGTATATGTTTTCTCCAAATCCAAATAAACACAAAATAATTCACCTCTATTCACAAATCCATTTCCAGCCACAATACTTGATTTATTGTACTCCTGTGCCAACCGATTACTTTGCTTGGCAGGTATTAATACTTTTTTGTAAGTAAAGTGACTGTCTCAGATTAAACTCTCTTCTCATTACTTTGCATAGACTGGATGTCAGAAATATAGGATGATATGATGTAGAAAATATTAGATCGTTTACATATCTTGGAATTGGAATTATAAGTAAATATGTCAAAGCTCTTGGCAGAATTATTGGCCAATCTTTTATAAGGGAAAATAAAGCAGAAAGGCTAAAATGAATGAATAGCTCAGCACCTAATTACAATGGAACTGTTATTTTTTGAGTGATATACCGCAGACAAAAAGCTGCATTTGGCAAGTCTGAGGAGTTTTGAAAGTCAAATATTACTTGCACTTGAAAGAATTGCTTTCATTTCCTGTGAATAATTTAAATAACATGTCTAACTGGCTTATTCATATACTGTAGTGTGGCAAAAGTTTCAAATTGTACTCCTTCTCACAGGCACATTCTGGCTAAGTCTGACAGTAAGCTCTTTCATTAACTGACTTCTGTACTTCCCAAAGTATACCCGGGGTGTCTTTTTTACCTTAAGGATGGAAGTAAGGGTGCCGTGTCATTCTGCCCATGCAAGCCATTACTGTGAGAATAAGCATAAAATGCACTTAAACAATCTGATACTTTCTTACTGAACTACTTGGTCCCTTGAGAGAATGTATTTCTTTATTTTTAGATATATCAGAAAAATTAATATTTCTACCTATACAAGGTATGATGCATGATTCCAAGCACTGCTCCAGTGATCCAGGCTGCTTGACTTCTGCCACCCTAACTAAATACAGCTGAGTAACTAAGTATTCTTATTTTGTTTTCTGGAGAGGTTTTATTCACAAGACTGGATAAATATTAAAATATGGACTGGGTATTTCTGGTGTAACCTTGGGATACTCATTAATGAAACAAGAAAATCTACCCCTGTTTTTATTGATATTTGTAAGTATAAAAAATACAGTCTGAGATATTTGACAAAATCATTGTAAATATTTAGAAAGAGGTTACAAAACAAAGTAGCATTTTAGGTTTATCTCCTAGCTTGGCTAAAGGAAAACTCATCCCAAGTCAATTCCTGAGACACTGCAAGTGATTTCCTGGCCATGGATCCAAAATTTTAATGTTTTGTTTCTTGAGCTACTTAGTTATCACTTTTGCCTTAAGGCATGGTGCTCCATCATGCTGGAAAAGGTATTGTTCATTACCAAACTGTTCTTGGATTGTTTGTTGGGAGAAGTTGATCTCTGAGCATGTTCTGGTACCATTCTTTATTCATGGCTCAGGATCAGGGCACCACCAGTGCAGAGCTTGCTCAGGAATAGCAGCAGGCAGGTATGAGTGTATCTGTATGCACAGTGAGGTGAAGACTTTTGGAGGATGGCCTGGTGTCAAGAAGGGCAGCAAAGAAGCCACTTCTCTCCAAGAAAAACATCAGGGACAGACTGATATTCTGCAAAAGGTACAGGGATTGGACTGCTGAGGACTGGGGTAAAGTCTCTGATGAATCCCTTTTCCAATCGTTTGGGGCATCTGGAAAAACGATTGTCAGTAGAAGAAAAGGTGAACGCTACCATCAGTCCTATGTTATGCCAACAGTAAAGCATCCTGAGACCATTCATGTGTGGGGTTGCTTCTCAGCCAAGGTAGTGGGCTCACTCACAATTTTACCTAAGAACACATCCATGAATAAAGAATGGTACCAAAACATCGTCCGAGAGCAACTTCTCCCAACCATCCAAGAACAGTTTGTTGACGAACAATGCCTTGTCCAGCATGATGGAGCACCATGCCATAAGGCAACAATTATAACTAAGCGGCTTGGGGAACAAAACATGAAAATTTTAGGTCCATGGCCAGGAAACTCTCCAGACCTTAATCCCATTGAGAACTTGTGGTCAATCCTCAAGAGGTGGGTGGACAAACAAAAACCCACAAATTCTTACAAACTCCAAGCATTGATTATGCAAGAAAGGGCTGCCATCAGTCAGGATTTGGCCCAGAAGTTGATTGACAGCATGCCAGGGAGAATTGCAGAGGTCTTGAAAAAGAAAGGCCAATACTGCAAATATTGACTCTTTGCATAAACTTAATTTACGTAAAAAGATGTAATTAGACGTAATTTTCAATAAAAGACTTTGAAACTTATGAAATGCTTGAAATTATACCTCAGTATACCATAGAAACATCTGATATAAAGATATAAAAACACTGAAGCAGCATACTTTGTGAAAATTAATATTTGTGTCATTCTCAAAACTTTTGGCCATGACTATATATCTGGTAACAGCACACACATTCCCAGCCTTTTCTGCATTAGACAAGGCAATGATTGACTTCTTCAAGAGCAGATAGCCATAAATTAATTTGTATGTAAATAAAAAAACACATAAAACTACTATGAGAATAGCATCAATCATAGAGAGAACGTGGCTATTTCATTGCTTTTTACTCTTTATTTTCTGATACCACATGGCCAAGTAAGTAATCTGAGACACTGTAAAACTAGAATATACAGTGCATCCGGAAAGTATTCACAGCACATCACTTTTTCCAAATTTTGTTATGTTACAGCCTTATTCCAAAATGGATTAAATTCATTTTTTTCCTCAGAATTCTACACACAACACCCCATAATGACAATGTGAAAAAAGTTTACTTGAGATTTTTGCAAATTTATTAAAAATAAAAAAATTGAGAAAGCACATGTACATAAGTATTCACTGCCTTTGCCATGAAGCTCGAAATTGAGCTCAGGTGCATCCTGTTTCCCCTGATCATCCTTGAGATGTTTCTGCAGCTTAATTGGAGTCCACCTGTGGTAAATTCAGTTGGTTGGACATGATTTGGAAAGGCACACACCTGTCTATATAAGGTCCCACAGTTGACAGTTCATGTCAGAGCACAAATCAAGCATGAAGTCAAAGGAATTGTCTGTAGACCTCCGAGACAGGATTGTCTCGAGGCACAAATCTGGGGAAGGTTACAGAAAAATTTCTGCTGCTTTTAAGGTCCCAATGAGCACAGTGGCCTCCATCATCCATAAGTGGAAGAAGTTCGAAACCACCAGGACTCTTCCTAGAGCTGGCCAGCCAACTAAACTGAGCAATCGGAGGAGAAGGGCCTTAGTCAGGGAGGTGACCAAGAACCCGATGGTCACACTGTAAGAGCTCCAGAAGTCCTCTGTGGAGAGACGAGAACCTTCCAGAAGGACAACCATCTCTGCTGCAATCCACCAATCAGGCCTGTATGGTAGAGTGGCCAAACGGAAGCCACTCCTTAGTAAAAGGCACATGGCAGCCCGCCTGCAGTTTGTCAAAAGGCACCTGAAAGACTCTCAGACCATGAGAAAGAAAATTCTGTGGTCTGATGAGACAAAGATTGAACTCTTTGGTGCGAATGCCAGGCGTCACGTTTGGAGGAAACCTGGCACCATCCCTACAGTGAAGCATGGTGGTGGCAGCATCATGCTGTGGGGATGTTTTTCAGCAGCAGGAACTGGGAGACTAGTCAGGATAAAGGGAAATATGACTGCAGCAATGTACAGAGATATCCTGGATGAAAACCTGCTCCAGAGCGCTCTTGACCTCAGACTGGGGCGACGGTTAATCTTTCAGCAGGACAACGACCCTAAGCACACAGCCAAGATATCAAAGGAGTGGCTTCAGGACAACTCTGTGAATGTCCTTGAGTGGCCCAGCCAGATGCCAGACTTGAATCCGATTGAACATCTCTGGAGAGATCTTAAAATGGCTGTGTACCGACGCTTCCCATCCAAGCTGATGGAGCTTGAGAGGTGCTGCAAAGAGGAATGGGCGAAACTGGCCAAGGATAGGTGTGCCAAGCTTGTGGCATCATATTCAAAAAGACTTGAGGCTGTAATTGCTGCCAAAGGTGCATCGACAAAGTATTGAGTAAAGGCTGTGAATACTTATGTACATGTGATTTCTCAGTTTTTTTACTTTTAATAAATTTGCAAAAACCTCAAGTAAACTTTTTTCACGTTGTCATTATGGGGTGTTGTGTGCAGAATTCTGAGGAAAAAAATGAATTTAATCCATTTTGGAATAAGGCTGTAACATAACAAAATGTGGAAAAAGTGATGCGCTGTGAATACTTTCCGGATGCACTGTAACTGAGAATTATTGCATAAAGGAAACACAGTGTTTTCTAAAAACTTTATTTCATCCTCATGATAGGCTAAGGTGCAGGTCAATCCTAGAGGAAAACGAACCACTAGGGAAAATGGGATGAAGGTCCAAAAAGTGAGATTTCTGAAACAGATTACCCTAAAAAGGATGCCAACAGAAGTCTATAAATTCCTCCATTAAACAGGGCACTTCTCTGGTCTGGTTCCCATTCTACCTTCTATTTTTTTATTGTTTCTCAACTAAAATCAGTTGATGATTCTTCATATCCTAACCTGAATAGCAATGTTATGGAACAAGGGACAGGGACAATGAAGTACAGTGTTTTAAAATTCACACCTTGTCACATTTATAGCAGTTTTTGTACAGCTGGCTGCACTTGGAAAAGTTGAGCTTTTTTCAATCATTTCCTTACATGCCTGATTTATACTATGCAAACGTCCTTATATGCATTTTTGTGTCTAGTCAAGCAACAAATGTCAAAATAAGCTGCTATTCCTGCACCCGCTCATTTGGGTTGTGATACTAACATACTTTTGTTGAAATCAATCTAAATCTCTCTTGCTGTCTTTCCCTAACATTATAAGTTGTTGTTCCAGTTTGTGTAAATCTTATTCATCATGATTTTATACATTCTAAAGTCTTACCTTTCTGTTCTGAAGAAATCCTAACATTTTATACAGGACCACCAATCCATATTGTTATTTCTGGCATATTTTACTATGTAAAGCACTATTTAGGAAAGAAAGCAAGTATCCATCCATCCTCTTCCGCTTATCCGAGGTCGGGTCGTGGGGGCAGCAGTTTGAGCAGAGATGCCCAGACTTCCCTCTCCCCGGCCACTTCTTCTAGCTCTTCCGGGAGAATCCCAAGGCGTTCCCAGGCCAGCCGAGAGACATAGTCCCTCCAGCGTGTCCTGGGTCTTCCCCGGGGCTCCTCCCGGTTAGATGTGCCCGGAACACCTCACCAGGGAGGCGTCCAGGAGGCATCCTGATCAGATGCCCGAGCCACCTCATCTGACTCCTCTCGATGCCGAGGAGCAGCGGCTCTACTCTGATCTCCTCCCGGATGACTGAGCTTCTCACCCTATCTTTAAGGGAAAGCCCAGACACCCTGCAGAGGAAACTCATTTCAGCCGCTTGTATTCGTGATCTCGTTCTTTCGGTCACTACCCATAGCTCATGACCATAGGTGAGGGTAGGAACATAAATCGACTGGTAAATTGAGAGCCTCGCCTTGCGGCTCAGCTCCTTTTTCACCACGACAGACCGATGCAGAGCCCGCATTACTGCGGATGCCGCACCGATCTGCCTGTCAATCTCACGCTCCATTCTTCCCTCACTCGTGAACAAGACCCCGAGATACTTGAACTCCTCCACTTGGGGCAGGATCTCGCCACCAACCCTGAGAGGGCACTCCACCCTTTTCCGGCTGAAGACCATGGTCTCGGATTTGGAGGTGCTGATTCCCATCCCAGCCGCTTCACACTCGGCTGCGAACCGATCCAGAGAGAGCTGAAGATCACGGCCTGATGAAGCAAACAGGACAACATCATCTGCAAAAGCAGTGACCCAATACTGAGTCCACCAAACCGGAAGCCCTCAACGCCCTGGCTGCGCCTAGAAATTCTGTCCATAAAAGTTATGAACAGAATCGGTGACAAAGGGAAGCCCTAGCGGAGTCCAACTCTCACTGGAAACGGGTTCGACTTACTGCCGGCAATGCGGACCAAGCTCTGGCACCGATCGTACAGGGACCGAACTCCAGGCTGAGGAGTGTGATCCCTCTGTTGTTGGAACACACCCTCCGGTCCCCTTTCTTAAAGAGGGGGACCACCACCCCGGTCTGCCAATCCAGAGGCACTATCCCTGATGTCCATGCGATGTTGCAGAGGCGTGTCAACCAAGACATTCCTACAACATCCAGAGCCTTGAGGAACTCCGGGCGTATCTCATCCACCCCCGGGGCCCTGCCACCAAGGAGTTTTTTCACCACCTCGGTGACCTCAGGAGCCCACCTCTGAGTCCCCAGGCTCTGCTTCCTCATTGGAAGGCATGTTAGTGGGATTGAGGAGGTCTTCGAAGTATTCCCCCCACCGACCCACAACGTCCTGAGTCGAGGTCAGCAGCGCACCATCACCACCATATACAGTATTGACACTGCACTGCTTCCCCTCCTGAGACGCCGGACGGTGGACCAGAATCTCCTCGAAGCCGTCCGAAAAGTCGTTCTCCATGGCCTCCCCAAACTCCTCCCACGCCTGAGTTTTTGCCTCAGCAACCATCAAAGCCGCATTCCGCTTGGCCTGCTGGTACCTATCAGCTGCCTCCAGAGTCCCACAGGACAAAACGGTCCTCTAGGACTCCTTCTTCAGCTTGACGGCATCCTTCACCGCCAGTGTCCACCAACGGGTTCGGGGATTGCCGCCATGACAGGCACCGACCACCTTATGGCCACAGCTCCGGTCAGCTGCCTCAACAATAGAGGCATGGAACATGGCCCAGTCAGACTCAATGTCCCCCACCTCCCTCGGGATGTGGTCGAAAGTTCTGCCGGAGGTGGGAGTTGAAGCTACTTCTGACAGGGGGCTCTGCCAGACGTTCCCAGCAGACCCTCACAATACGTTTGGGCCTACCAGGCCTGACCGGCATCCTCCTCCACCATCGAAGCCAACTCACTACCAGGTGGTGATCAGTTGACAGCTCCGCCCCTCTCTTCACCCGAGTGTCCAAGACATGTGTATGAAGTATGAAAGGAAATTCTATAGTTACCTGTAGCAAGCAGTTTTTCTGCTTCAAGCTGGATGGCATGATTATATTTTCTTTATTTTCTCTCTCTTGTGGAATCAGGGTGGCACAGAGTTTAGTGGAGCTAACTCACAGCTCCAGGATCTAGTTTTCAATGCAATATTAAGTTTACACATTTTCTTCTTGCTTGCTGTTCACACTAATGCATCGAAGACCAGAATATTATAGAATACTAGACATTAACCCTGGAGTCCAAAAAGATGACAGAGAAGAGTTTCTTTTCCTGACATTGCTTTAATTTTTGCAGCTATCAACAAAATAATTCTAAAGCAATAGAGAATATCCTATTATCTTCGTTGACATTCAAAATGCATTTTTAACATAATCCATTAATTTTCTGAACCCACTTAATCCAGCTGAGGGACATCAAGGGCCATGTTGTGGAATAGTGACATAAACATGGCAAAAAAGATGAAAAACATCCAAAAAACCCGCAAACCAGATGAGAACCTTCACTGGCCAGCCTAGAGATAAGCCTCACCCCAGGTACCTTGACCTCAAAATGGGGACTTTAAAAATTCAATATATGAAAAAATGCTCTTCAACAAACAGAATAAACAGTAAAACATCTGGCCTGAATGATCAGGCTAACAAAGAATATTTATAAATGAAGAACTAATTTGTAAAAACAAAAGGAGCACAAAAAAGCAAAAAATCACAAAATAATCCTAAAAAGGATGTACCTAAGAAGGCAACCCAAGACAAATACATCCAGTAATCAGAAACCAAAACCAAGCAAAAATCTACATTAAATCAGACAATCAAATACCATACTCACAGAGCAGATCACTCCATAACTCTCAATGAGGTACTCACTCTACAGCCTGAAATATACTGGCAATAGGCAGCCCCTCAGAAGTGATGTCAAGGTGGCTGTGCCCCTCAGGGTCCCATCCACAAAAGACAGGTAATGTAGCATTGGGACTAATATATACACTACATAAAAATATTACCAAAACTAACACACCAAAAAACACATGAAAAATAATAGTTCAAAGCAATAAAAACAGAAAACATACTTAAGCCAGGGAATAAACCCTGGATGAAACATACCAGGCAAAGCCTGCCATGGGAGCATCAAGCACAAGGCATAAACAACCAATGGAATGGGCACCAGGGGGGTATTTTCCGTACGTCGCTTAAATCATCCAAGATCAGATGCCTCATCTTGAATGAGTTAATGCCAGTGAAACTCATCCGGGATAAGTCGGTTTTTCAAACACAGCCGGGTAGTAGATTAGTCTAGCTGGATCTAATCATCCGAGATGAATGCGCGTGCCCGTGCTTATTGAAAAGCCCATATATATTGAGTCTAGAAAACATGATCAGCAAGTCTTTGATAGGCTGTAACAAAATGACGAAAGAACGGGCGCATTTTTTTTTCACACAAGCGGAGCAAGACCTTTCATTCGAAGGACATGAAGAATTTCAAGATTTAATATGCACAAGTGGTAACACTGCAAAAGCCGTCCAAACACAGAAAAGACGGCTGGCAAAAAGTGGCCGACAAATTAAATGCGTGTGCATTGTACTTACTGAAAGCAGCGTTTCATTTCCTATGTGTCAGATTAATTATTATTTAATGTGTCATAATTCCAGATCAAACGTGAGCACAAGGAGAACACGAACAGGTTAAAGTGAAGTACAAGAATATACTTCAAACTGGTAAATATTGGTATATAACTATTTAAAGAATTGTTGACATAAAGAATCATATATAATGTAAAGAACATTAATTTTAAAGCTAATAAGAAGGCAGACAAGCAAAAAACAGGTGGAGGTCCAGACCTAACCCCTGCAGAAGGCTCTCCAGCAAAATGCCCATCGCCCTGTTTCTGAGGGCATTCCAGGGGGAAGCTCCTCCTCAGAACCAGTGGCAGGATGCAGTGGTCACTTCATTTCAGGTAAAGGATGGTCATTGCATATATTTTTCTTCAATGTGTGCCATAGGTATGTTCCATATAGCCCTCTTTTTTTGTTGGGTCAGTTGCAGGGAATGTCATATCCCTAGAACCTGTGTCTGACCAACGAGATATTGACGAAGGTCAAATATTTGATGAAGACACTGTGTCTGATTATTCATCAGGAGGAGAGGTACATTTTCCAAATAATGTTTGATCAAACTCCACTGTGATCAGTCCCATGTGCCCCAATCACATTTGGAAATCCTGGGTAATGAGAATGTTAGGCTGATTGTGAGATTCGTTATAGAACTGTGGGTGTTTTTACCTGTGTATTACCTACCTGCAATGGCATGAAACACCTCTTTTGTCTGCACATGTAGGTGTCCAGGAAACACAATGAAAACCCGAAGGAAATCTTTCAGAGCCAAACAGACTTTACGAATTGCCTGGCAAACTGCACTTTTACATAGATTTTCCGCATCGCTTACAGTATATAAAAAAAGTGCCACTTGCGAAAAACCTCAAAGCAATGCATACTGTCTGTGTGGTTGTGAGAGCCCGACTTCGCCTAGTTTGACTTCGAATATAAGGTCCTAATAAATTTTTGAGGTACAATATTCCCCCTCGGTTAAAGCGGTATCTTCAAAAAGAATTTCCTCCGGGAGCAATAAAGGATCTTGCCGATCGCGCAAACCCCTCTCTGTATTAAATTCTCTTCTTATAATTTGCGCACCGATATCAATTGGTCACTCATTCATGAACGGCGAAGTCATGACTGGATGACTTCCACGCACGGACACTGATTAAGTGTGTGAGCTAATCCTTGTTTACATTGAACAAACCTACTCCGAGCAGGTTTGAGGAGTAGGATGTGTTGCTATGACAACACTTCCAGCAAGAGTTTCAAAAAACCAACAGATCCAGGATCACGCCAAATCGTCAACAATTACATCCGGCTAAACGAGTAATCCACGTACGAAAAATACCCCCCAGTTCATCACAGGGCTTATTTACTCTCACTACCAACCCCACATTTAGAGTCGGAAACTGTTGTCACACATTTCATTGAGATGTGGGAGAGCAAACCAACAACCCAAAGATAAACCTATGCAGATGCTACACATTCAGGACTCTGAAGCGGTGAGCAAGCAACATTAAGCATCACACCAGCAGGTTACAATTTAATAAGTAATAGGAATGGAAACTAATGGTAAAATTGCACTTTTTTGGATGAGGAGATTTTGAGATAAGGTTTTAGTGATTATTATCAGTATTACAGTTTTAATGATTATTATTTATAGTCCCTGCTCAATTTAAATTAAATAAACAATGTCGGAAAGCAAAGTTAATTTATGAATTACACTGAATTAGACTAATTTTCTTACATTTTGTACTTGTTAATGTGGAATATGCAAAATGCTTGTAGATGGACATGGACCGAGTTCAAAATTGAGATATAACATATAAACTTAGATTTACATATACACATTTGCATACAAAATGGTGAGACATAAAGTGTGTTTTATGATAATGAAAGGGAATGTATCCTACTAAACTAATCACTATCTACAATTAGGTGGATCCCATGGTGGAAGAAATATTATTAATAAAAAAAAAATACTTTTTACTGTTACAACTTGAGTGGAGGAAGTATTCATTGTAGAAGAGCAACAATAGGGAAATTGTTTAAAAAGGAGGTAACATGGTAAGAAAGTAAAAGGACAATTTTTAATCCTAAAAACAGCAGAGCCTTAAAATAGTACAAATTTTAGAGGATAAAGTTTCTGTATGCAGTTAATGAAGGAAATGTATATAATTAAAGGTTTATTTGTGCCACAATGAAAAACAGAGGAAAAATGTAGAAAATTTAAAAGAGGGATTTATTATTGTAAAAGTGCTTCCAGCCCTCACAAAACAAAATAAAGAAAATGGAACAATTATGCAAGATGTTAGGTTGGTGTCTGTAATTATGATATGGAATGACCTGGCACAGAGGCATAATAAAGAAATTCCATATCTTAGGATAGATAGATATTCTCTATCTTATGTATTATATGCTAAGAAATATACATTATCAGTGGACTGAGATATTGGGGCTGCCTGTGTCCCACTTCTATATTATGGGGTACTTAAGTGACCCATCGCTTTAATAAAGGCTAAGACGTAGTGTAGCATCTATGAATGTCTACAGAGAAGTTTGGTGCAACAACAGCACACTTGATAAAGATATACACAGTATTTTTAAAACATCTTTTGAACTCAAAAATAATACTAAGAATGATGTAAATGATATTATGGAGGGGAGTTTAAATGGCCTTTCCATGCAGATGCTTACTGAATTTAGATTGAGCAAGTGAGTGGAGCAAGAGCTTGTTGATAAGGAAGTAATGTGGCATGAATAAAAGAAAAAAAAATTTTTGCTTACTGGGAAGGCTGTGGACAAGCAGGCTAGCTAAGATACCTATAGAAGATGCTAGACCCAAATATGGTAAGTTGGTCCCAAATATTCAGCACTGCTGTTCTTCTTCTCTCCTTCTGTTTTTCCCTTTTGAGCAAAACTGTCTAACCACCACTTTTAAAATAAAAAAATTAAAGATGATTAATACCAAAACAAAGGACCATCAATCAAGGATGAGTAACACTGGCGAACAGATTATAGGGTGTGCTGTAACAAAGGTTAAAGTAATGCTTTAAGCTTCAAAAGGGTATCAGGGCTAGAGTGTAAAAAAAACTATAGACCATCCATAAAAGGAGTTTGGACAAGGGGTGCCATTAGTCCAAACCTTGCTAAAGACAGAAAGTGCCCAAGCAGAGGAAAACTGTATATGACAGGCAATGTGTCCTTGCTAACTACGGAGACTGACTTGTCACCAGCCGACCCAGCTGACATAATTTTGCTAGCTACTGAGGACACTTTGTGTGAGAAATCCTTGAAGAGAAATTGCAGTACCACCCGCAATCAAAAGGTGAGACAAAGGCAAAGAAGGAGATGAGCTCCTGACCAAAGAAAAAAACTGCACTGAAGATTACTTTTTCTATAAGAGAGAAAAGTTCAATTAAGCTTTCACATTTTATGTCATCTATACAGTATATTGTGACATGTGAGTCCCTGTCTTGCACCCCAAAACACAAGGTTGAGTCTCAGTACTTTAGCAAACCCAGTTTTCATCTTGAAACAAGAACAGCACGGTTATTTATTGAAGCAGGATCTACAATTCTCTTATACACAGACACAGAGTCAGGCAGGGTCGTGACAAGGTTAATAGCCAAGTAATACTGTTCCCTGCATTTACAATATTCCTTGTAACACCCATCAATGGCTGGCGCTCATAGCGTAACTGCAATCTTTTAGGATTTGTTTTTGTGGTGAGCTACTACAGTACTGGGAACCTGTGGTTGCCCCAGCAACCGATATGCTGTTTTCCACAGACGCAATGATCATGCTTTGTTATGTTCTTCAGGGTGTCATCCCATTGGGGGTAGCCCCAAAAGAGTTTAGAAACCTTACAATATCTATACTAATAAAAGGCAAAGCCCTCACTGACTGACTGACTGACTGACTGACTCATCACTAATTCTCCAACTTCCCGTGTAGGTGGAAGGCTGAAATTTGGCAGGCTCATTCCTTACAGCTTAATTACAAAAGTTAGGCAGGTTTCATTTCGAAATTCAAAGCGTAACGGTCATAACTGGAACCTATTTTTTGTCCATATACTGTAATGGACGGGGGCGGAGTCGCATATCGCGTCATCACACCTCCTACGTAATCACGTGAAACGCCTATCGCGGAAGTTAGTTCTAGACCCATCAGTGATAGGTCAAAATCCGCGATATAGAAAGACCATATAAATAAACATTTTTATAGTTTAAGCCTTAAAATACCCATCCCACACGCTTTAAACACATGTAAACTTATAAAACACACTTTGTTAACACATATGATATGTGGATGTCGGACTAAGGATATAAGTAACATCTCTCTATTATAAAACATTTTAAGTTCATGCAAGACAAGGCAGTGAGACAGGAAAACAGCTGCTGTACAGGCTTATTGACACGCAGAGTGACAAGCAGCACAAAGTCCACTTCTCCTTAGCGTGCATTCAGCAAGCCCGCTCCCCCCCCCCCCCCCCCCCTTTACAACGCGAAGTGGCAGGAGCGTACTGCGCCTCGGAGAGGGGGGTTTGAGCGAACGTGCGTTCAGCCCTCACACACCCACACACACACTCCTCCTCCTCCTTCAGAACGCGCAAAGCGACAAGCAGGCATTTTGGCAGAAGCAGCACAAAGTCCACCTCTGCTTAATGTGCGTTCACCTGCCCCCCTCTTTACAAAGCGAGTGGCAGACACATCAACGTCTGATCGCTGCGTGTAGTGTTGCTCTGCGGTGTTAAGAGTGTAGAAAGTGTTTAAGAGCATAGGAAGTGTTTATAAGAGTGTGGGAAAGGTTAAAAAGAGAGACAGAAAGGTTTATAAGAGTGTGGGAAGGGTTTATAAAGCCTTAAAATATATATAAATAATAAAATAAATATAGGTAGGTACTTCACGGATTTTCACTTATCGCGGGGGGCTCTGGAACGTAACCCCCGCGATAGGTGAGGGATGACTGTATTTCTGTTTTATTTAAACCTTTTAAGTTCGTATGCATAGCCCCATTTGGCTGTTTCAGTTTTGTTTTCTTTCTTCAGTAATATTTAATCTCCTTAAAGAAAAACAACATATGCATTTTACTTTTTTTGTATCTCTTTAGTAATATTTTAGTGTAAAAGGATAACCAGTATTTAAACCTTTTATGTTACTTTATAAAGTTATTTTACACAATGTTGAAAAATTAATAAGAAAGCTACATGTTTTGGCAGCTGTTGCTTTAATTTTCAATGAAATGAAAAAAGCTCTCCAAGAGAAAACCTCAATGAAGAAGAAACAGTTTGCACTATCTAAAAAGGCGAAACCCTCATTTATAAAGGTTTGCTGCAGATGACTTAACTGAAAATAAATGAATAGTTCCTATGTGTATAATACATATTTATCTATTTTACTTATGCCTTTATTCCAGCAACTTGCAACATCTGAGGTACAATTTGTTACATTACTTTTGTTTTTTGCAGCACAGACAGGTGAAGTGACTTCCTCAGGGTCACACAGTGGTGTCAGTACCAGGATTTGAACTGACAAGCTCCGGGTTTGCTGAAATATTACTGAAGAAAGAAAAAAAACGAAAACAGGCAAATGGGGCTATGCATACAAATGTCCATCCATCCATTATCCAACCCGCTATATCCTAAATACAGGAGCCAATCCCTTGCAACACAGGGCACAAGGCAGGAAACAAACCCCGGGCTAGGTGCCAGCCCACCGCACGGCGCACACACCCACACACACCCACACACCAGGGACAATTTAGAATCGCCAATGCACCTAACCTGCATGTCTTTGGACTGTGGGAGGAAACCGGAGTACCCGGAGTAAACCCAGACAGACACAGGGAGAACATTCAAACTCCACGCAGGGAAGCGAACCTGGGTCTCCTAACTGGCACCTTTCACTGCGCCACCATGCCGCCCGCATACAAACTTAAAACGTTTAAATAAAACAGAAATATATACCTTTATTTTTACTTCCTTAACTTGTGGAGGGTGTATCCTGTAGCAAAGCCCTAACTTTTTCATGAAAGCCCCTTTCAGTCAATAAGCCTTAAAAACAGGTGTAAAGCTAAACTTGCAGCACCGCTATTCAATTACACTCGCCTAACGCCTCTCCTAAGGGGACATACTGTGGGATCTAGGCATCAGTCAAAGCACCAATCACAGGCCCGATTAGAAAGCGGGAAGCTGTGATTTGTCGTCTCCCTCCCATGTAACAATCACAGCCCGTGTTACAACGCACTATGTATGTATGTGTATATGTATATATGTATATGTGTGTGTTTATGTATGTGTGTATATGTATGTGTATATATATGTTCATATGTGTATATATATATATATATATATATATATATATGTGGATGTGTATATGTATATATATATATATATATATATATATATATATATATATATGTATATATATGTAGATGTGTATATGTATATATATATATATGTATGTATGTATATATATGTATATGTAGATATGTGTATATGTAGATATGTATATATATGTATATATGTATATGTATATATATGTTTACATAACCTCTTTAAACACACTACTTCTCCGCTGCGAAGCGCGGGTATTTTGCTAGTATCTACATAAATTTTAAAAATGCATATATGTCATAGATAATATATATAAGTATATGTGTATAAAGGGAGAAAATGAGTCATGTATCTTAAAACATTTTTTTTAATTCCTAAGCTGTTAATGGCATTTTCATTAGACAGCCAAGATTCAGCTAGCTCTCTGGCACTCTTGGTATTGGTCCTGAATTTTACTTTCACATTGTCCCAGTTAAACATGTCAGAGAGCTTGCTAAATCTTGTCTCTCTAATGAAAATGCCTTTGACAGACACTTAGACTTTAATCCAGAATATGCAGGCTTAAAAAGGAGAATATCCAAATAACAAAAAAGACTTTATGACCAACACCTTCCTAACCTCACCTTATTAACCCCCCCTTACAACCCCGCACCCCCACCCTTCACTTGCTATATGTTGCCTTTGATTCCAGTATGTATAATCATTTTCTTCTGATAATGACTTCTGGCAGGTTGTTGAAAGCTTAGGGTTAAAAAAACTATGTTAAGATACGTGACTCATTTTCTCGCTTTGTGGATCTCTAGCTACAAATATTCAAACCGTATCACAGACCTTCGCTTCCCTATGTGTGTGTGTATATATATATATATATATATATATATATATATATATATAGACGCGTGAGTCACTGTCTTGCACCCCAAAACCAAGGCTGAGTCTCAGTCCTTTAGCAAAACCAGCTTTATTTCACTTGAAACAGGAACAGCACGGTTATTTATTGGAGCAGGATCTGTCACTCTCCTATACGCAGACACAGTAAACAGGCAGGGTCGGGGCCAGGTCTGTGGCCAAGTTGTACTGTTCCCTGCATTTGTATTGTTCCTTTCATCACCCATTGGTGACAGGCACTTATAGTGCGACCGGGATCAGCTCATAGCTGTTTCCATGTTTCCATATATATACATACATCCATAGATCCATCTCATGTTATTCTTATGTAAAAAATAAATTGTATAATTTTGTTTATTTCAGCAAACTGGCTTGGGTTAACTGTGAAAGTAAGCCTTCAGCCAAGTCTGATCCCCACCAGAGACAGTGAAAGTGTTAATGTAGACTTTTGCTGATTTTGAAACTTGTTCATAAATTGTGCACATCTCTACATATTTCTGGTGTCCTGATGGAAAAGAGAAACAGAAATCCCTCACTCAGCGTACATTTGACTTGGCATCCCTTGAAGGGGATTTTGTTGATTGTTTTAATTATTTTCTAGTATTGCCAAAGGTAAAACTGTTAATTAGTTAACACTAGAATTACCAGAGCCTACGAAAAAGCTTGTAGCTCCATCCCACCTTTAATCGCTTCTCACCTCTCAGTCTCTGTCTTTTGTCCTGTAAATGTGTGGATAAGCAGCAAACAGCAAGCAGCCTGCTATCACATCCCCCCACCCCGCACAGTTGTCTCAGCTCAAGTCTGTTTACCTGCATGTCAGTTGCTTAGAGTTGTATAGAGTGAGAAGTCAAGCAAAATGACACCTTTTATAAATACTATATCATTATTTGGAACACTCTCATTTCATGTGTGTTCCGTGTCTACAACGATCTATGTAAACACATCGTTAAAACAGAAACGTTTTTCATGTTTTAGTAATAATTGACAAAATGTAGACATGAAGTGTATAATGTGTGAAGCCTGAATTCCAAATATCAAAGAAACACTTTCACAAAAGGTACAAATATAAGAGAACAAGTGTGCTTCTATTCAAGATTATAACTGAAGAAAAACAACCCGCATTACGGTGCAACATTGACACACATTTGCTACAATCGCTTCGGTGGTGCAACGGTATCAGCTGTTGACTGGTGATCTAAACTTCACGGGTTCGATCCCGGACGAGTCCATTTTGAGAAGTGAGCTGCTCATATTCTTACTATTTTAGAATAAAAACATACATTTGATTCCAGTCTGTAACAGCCGGTGTAATTTATGATACTTGTAAAGGTTAGCTTTGTTTTTTTTTTAATTCAGTTTTATTCTCGCAGTCGCATTCACGATCACACCCAACCTTGCATTTGACACTGCAGTTTTCATATAAAGACGCGCTATAACAGAGATCAACTCAGATCATGACGACTGTTCTACATCGGAGCAAGAATGCACTTTTGCCATCGCTGTACTTTGTATATGTACATGGGAAGCTCTGCACTCTACTTGTGACTTTACGCTGTAGGAAGTAAGTAAATAAATAAAGGTAAATAACATTTGATCTGGCTCTTACATACAAAGTACAGCGACGGCAGTTTCCACCTGCAGCTATAGACTCTTCAGTACGCAACTGACACACAGGTAAACAGACTTGAGCTGAGACAACTGTGGGGGGGGGGGGGGGGGGATGTGATAGCAGGTTGCTTGCTGTTTGCTGCTTATCCACACATTTACAGGACAAAAGACAAAGACGGAGAAGTGCGAACCGATTTAAGGTGGGACGGATCTACGAGTTTTTTTGTAGGCTCTGGTAATTGTAGTGTTAATTGAATGACCATACACCCAACACTAGAGATTCTGGCACCAAGATGATAGCAGATCCTTTAGCATTAGAATGCCTGAAGCCTACGAAAAAACTCGTAATCTCGGGCCACCTTAAATACCCTCACATCTCCTCATCAACGTCTTTTGTTTTGCAAATGTGTCAATGTGTACTGGCAGCAAACAGCCTGCTATCTCATCCCCCACCAACACAGCTTTAGTCATAAACAATGTTCACCCAGGTCAAGTCTGTTTATCTGGGTGTGAGGTGCCTTCAGTTGTATAGGGTAAATAATATATCATTATTTGGAACATATAATGATCTGTGTAAATGTTGGATGACAAGAAAGGTGAGGCAAGAAATGTTGAACACATAACTAGAACAGAAACCTTTTTCATTTTTTACTAATAATTGGCAAAATGCTGACATGAAGTGTATAATGTGTGAAGACTGAAGTCCAAATATCAAATAGACACTTTTGCAAAAGACAGAGATATTAACAAAACGAGTGCACTTTTTTCTAGAATTTAACCTAAGTAAAAGAAATTGGGACAGGGTATGACACACACACACACACACATATACGTCTGTTTGACTAGTGCAGAGGTAAGAACTGCTGTCTCCAAGTCGAGAGGTTGCAGCTTTGATCCCGGGCCCTTCATGCATTAACTTTTTTGAGTAGCGAGCGGCTATTATTATTACTATTATATAAAAAAAAAACATACATTTGATTTATTTCAGTCTGTAGTAGCCAGTGTAAATTTATGGCACTTTTAAAAGTTAGTGTTTTGTTTTATTATTCATTTTTATTCTCTCAGTCACACTCATGCTCCCTCCGATCTGACACTGTTCATTTTCAAATAAAGACGTGCTATAACAGAGGTGAACTCTGATGATGATGAGTGTTCTGCATCGGAGAAGGACAACAGAAGCCCTCCCCGCAAGAAACGTCCATTCACACATAAGAACAAGGCAGCTGCACCAGGCGTAAAGGCGAAAGATGGCACTGTTTGGATGTAGCAAGAGGTTGGCCGTCATCCTGCCAGTGAATCTGCCACACACATGTCCGTCAATGAAACAGCAGGACCTGCAGAGCTTGCCAAGGTATAGTGCAAAGCTCCGTTTGTGATGGTCTTTATATAAAAAACATTTATATGTTACTTATATAAAAGCCACATTGAATGTTATTTACCTACTGTATTTACCTTGATTTATATACAGTACTTATCTTCCTACAGCATGAAGTCACAAGTAGATTGCAGAGCTTCCTGTGTTTGATCAACATGGGCATGCTGAAAAAAGACATGTGCAATGCTACTTCAGTTTCTAGAGTGACTTTAGCTGCAGGTGAAAGCACCTGTTGCACTTTACGCAAATGTTGTTACAGTTCTGCCTTTGTCCAAAAAAGGCTCCATAAGCTTTATGACCTTAGTCTCAGAAAGTCTTTCTCCCGTGGGGCAACTGGAATCTTTTCCTGAATAAGGAGTGGCATTGCACATATACTTTGTCAGCACGCATGTGTCAGTCAAACACAGGAAGCTCTGCAGTGTGTGTTCTAAATAAAATTATTTACTTTATACAATTGAAGGCACCTTACACCCAGATAAGCAGACCTGAGCTAGGAGAACTTTGTGTACGAATAAAGCTATGTCGGTGGTGGATGGGATAACAGGCTGCCTGCTGCCGGTGCTGTTTGACACATTTGCAAAACAAAAGATGCTGATGAGGAGGTGCGAGAGAATTTAAGGTGTCCCGGGATTACAGTTTTTTTCGTAGGCTTCAGGGATTCTAGTGTTAGGTCCTGAAAGTGACAATATGACCTCTTTATAGATCACACTTTTTCCAGCACACCTGATTGAGATCTGGAGAATTTGGAGGCAAAGTCAATATCTTGCACTCTTCCTCGTGTTCCTCAAATTATTCCAGAACAATTTTTGCAGTGTGGTGGAGTGTGTTAACCTGCAGAAGGAGGGCACTGCCATCAGGGAATACCATTACCATGAATAGCTGTATGTAGTCTGCAACAAACTTTGTACCAAAGATTTCCCAGAAGAACCTCTGCTGGCTTGTCTTCTTCCCATAGTGCACCAAGCCGTCTACCAGGTCACCTTCTTTCACTGCTCCATGGTCCAGTTTTGATGCTCATGTGTCTGTTGTAGAAGCCTTCAGTGGTGGATATGGTCAGCAGTGGCACTCCGATCCATCTGCAGCTGCATAGCAAGCTTCAATTTACTGTGTGTTCAGACACGTTTCTCTTATGGCCAGCATCAAGTTTTTCAGCAATTTGTGCTACCAACACTTTTCTGTGGGATGCACATGATGGGAAACCCACACACATCAATGAGCCTTGGGCGCCCATGACCCTTTTGCTGGTTTACCTGGTTTATCTGTTGTCGTTCCTTGGAACAGTTTTGGTAGGTACTAACCACTGCATACTGATAACACTCCACAAGACCTGCCATTTTGGAGATACTCTGACCCAGTCATCTAGCTTTCACAATTTGGTCATTACCCTTGCTCATTTCTACATCTTCCAACACATAACTTTCAAAAACTGACTGATCAGCTATTATCTAATGTATCCATCTACTTGACCTTCAATGGTTTTAATGTTGTGGCTGATCATGTATATTAGAGCAATAGCATATGTGTTATGAAGAAGTTAATTTTTCAACCTATGCAAATAGGTAAAGAGTAGACACTATATAAGAAAGTTACTTCTTAGCTATTGCTACAAAATAGATTTTTTATATTGGCCTCGTCCGTTGCAGAAGATGGACATCTGAAGCGGAGCTCCATTACCAGCGGTGTTATTTTTTCTATTATTTCTTATTATCCTGAGGTATCCTGTATTTACCCAACCCAAAGGTTCTATTATAGTATATGCAAATATATATAAACATGACCAGCAAGAAAGGGGCTCAGAAAGAAATGGAAAAGAATCCTAAAGCTACATCCAAGCCTAGACAGGCAAGTCCAAGTTCAAGCTCAAGGTACGGCCTTTCAGAGACTGACCTGGAACAGACAGGCGAAAGCCCAGACTTCTCTGGACCACTGTCCGCTGCATTATCTCCAGTTGAGAGCGAAAATGGGAGCTAATGTGCAAGTGATGCAGGTCATGATAGCTCACCGATTCCAGAAGATCACTTGAAACTGGAAAAGAGCATGCAGTCTGCGCTTTTATCTACTCCTCGCGAGCCGGGAACATCAGCTGTAATAGAGCTCGCCGCTTCATCTTCGGTGCACAAAAGCAGAAATTATCTGCCCAAAATGAAGGTAATGATCATTGAGCTCAAGCAAGAGATACAGAAAGATAAAAAGAACGAAATAAATAGTATGCACAAGCGAGAAGACAAATGAGAAGCTGCGGTGGGAGCTGCAAGAGCTGCAGCAAGATAATAAAGACTCGGAGAAATGCATATATAATTGCTTTGAGGCAGCCTTTAAAGGTATGCTGGAAAAAATTGAGGAGCACATTCAGGAAAATGTGTCTAAATTGAGAGCACTTGCCGATCAGCTGCAAGACGTTAAGCAGACATTCACGACTCGAATTGAAACAGCAGAAAATTTAGCATCCACTGCTGATGGAAAAGCAACAGCTGCAAATTCCGAATGCAAAAAATTTGGAGACAGACTTGCTGCTCTGGAAGATGGATGCAGAAAGAATAATATTAGAATCGAAGGTCTACCTGAAGATCGTGAAAGTCCAAACCCAGTGAAATTCGTAGCTGACCTATTCTTCAAAATAATTGGAGAGGACTTTAAATCAGACACTGAGATAGCAGAAGCTTATCGCATACAGGGATTGAACACATCTAAACCTATTACTTTTATTGTGCGCTTTGAGAAGTTACATTCTAAATTAAATGTAATGTTACTTCTCAGACAGAAACAAGAGATTATATTTGAAAATAACCTCATTCATATTTTCCCTGATTTCTCACCCTCAACAGCTGCTAAACATGACTCTTTTTATAATATTAACCAGCATTTACGAAAAGCCGATTTCAGATACAGCCTCTTGTATCCTGCCAAACTGAAAGTGGATATTCAAGGCAAACATTAGATCTTTACCACTACGGAGGAAGCAGATAAAGACTTAAGAAAGCTGATCCTGACACTTTCCTGAAATACGACCATGAGTTGCACCCTGTCATGACATCGTAAAGAAATTCTCACCGGCTGTCTGATCCGCTTTCAATGACACTGGTACCGTAATTATACATCCTTTTCCCTTCTTGGTCACTATCTGTTTATGTTTTAATTACAATTATACACGTTTATGTATGTATGTATGGAAGTAATTATATTAGTAACTTTTTTTTTCTCTTTTTACTATTCTAAAGGAGATTTCTTTTGGCTGCTCTCGTTAAGGGTTGCCACAGCGGATCATCTTTTTCCATATCTTTCTGTCCTCTGCATCTTGCTCTTTTACACCCATCACCTGCATGTCCTCTCTCACCACATCCATAAACCTTCGCTTAGGCCTTCCTCTTTTCCTCTTCCATAGCAGCTCTATCCTTACCATCCATCCATCCATTATCCACCACTTATCCGAGGTTGGGACGCGGGGGCAGCAGCCAAAGCAGGGAAGCCCAGACCTCCCTTTACCTGGCCACCTCCTCCAGCTCCTATGGCAGGACCCCGAGGTGTTCCCAGGCCAGCCGGGAAATATAATCCCTCCAGCATGTCCTGGGTCTGCCCCGTGGCCTACTCTCAGTGGGACATGCCCGGAACACCCCCCCAGGGAGGTGTCCAGTGGGCATCCTGACCAGATGCCCGAACCACCTCAACTGACTCCTCTCAATGCGGAGGAGCAGCGACTCTACTCCGAGTCTTTCCCAGATAACTGAACTCCTCACCCTATCTCTAAGGGAAAGTCCAGCCACCCTGCGGAGAAAACTCATTTGGGCCGCTTGTATCCACGATCTTGCTCTTTCGGTCACTACCCAAAGCTGGTGGCCATAGGTGGGGGTAGGAACGTAGATCGACTGGTAAATCGACAGCCTCGCCTTTTGGCTCAGCTCTCTCTTCACCACGACAGACCGTTGCAGAGCCCGCATTACTGCGGATGCCGCACCAATCCATCTGTCGACCTCCCGCTCCATTCTTCCCTCACTCGTGAACAAGACCCCAAGATACTTGAACTCCTCCAATTGAGGCAGTAATGTGTTCCCAACCCGCAGAGAGCATTCCATCCTTTTCCGGCTGAGAACCATGGCCTCGGATTTAGAGGTGCTGACTCTCATCCCTGCCGCTTCACACTCGGCTGCGAACCGCTCCAGTGACAGCTGGAGGTCACTGTCCAATGAAGCCAACAGAACCACATCATCTGCAAATAGCAGAGAAGAGATTCTGAGGTCACTGAACCATGCCCCCTCCGCTCCTTGGCTGCGCCTAGAAATTCTGTCCATAAAACTTATGAACAGAATCGGTGACAAAGGGCAGCCCTGGTGGAGTCCAACCTCAACAGGAAACAAGTCCAACTTATTACTGGCAATGCGGACCAAGCTCCTGCTCCTCCTGTACAGGGACTGAATGGCTCGTAACAACGAGCCTTGTACCCCGTACTCTCGGAGCACACCCCATAGGATGCTTCAAGGAACACTGTCCAATCCCTTCTCCAAATCCACAAAACACATGTGGACTGGTTGGGCAAACTCCCATGCCCCCTCCAGGATCCTGGCCAGGGTGTAGAGCTGGTTCAATGTTCCACAGCTGGGACGGAATCCGCATTGTTCCTCTTGAATCCGAGATTCGACCATCGACCAAACTTTCTTCTCCAGCACCCCTGAATAGACTTTACCAGGGAGGCTGAGGAGTGTGATCCCCCTATAGTTGGAGCACATCCTCCGGTCACCCTTCTTAACACTAGAATTACCAGAGCCTACGAAAAAACTTGTTGATCCGTCCCACCTTAAATCGCTTCGCACCTCTCCATCAGCGTCTTTTGTCCTGTAAATATGTCGATAAGCAGCAAGCAGCCTGTTATCACATCCCCCACTGCCGCACAGTTTTCTCAGCTCAAGTCTGTTTACCTGCGTGTCAGTTGCTTAGAGTTGTATAGAGGGAGAAGTCAAGCACAATGACACCTTTTATAAATAGTATATGGTTATTTGGAACACATGCATTTCATGTGTGTTCTGTGCCTACAACAATCTATGTACAGTAAACACATCGTTAAAACAGAAACGTTTTTCATGTTTTAGTAATAATTGACAAAATGTAGACATTAAGTGTATAATGTGTTAAGCCTGAATTCCAAATATCAAATAAACACTTTCACAAAAGGTACAAATATAACAGAACAAGTGCGCTTCTATTCAAGAATATGACAAGTAGTCATAGGCTCTGGTAATTCTAGTGTTAAAAAGGGGGACCACCACCCCAGTTTGCCAATCCAGAGGCACTGCCCCCGATGTCCATGCGATGTTGCAGAGACGTGTCAACCAGGACAGCCTCACAACATCCAGAGCCTTGAGGAACCCAGGGTGAACCTCGTCCACCCCAGGGGCCCCGCCACTTGAAGCTTTTTAATTACCTTGGCTACCTCAGCCCCTGATATGTACGGGCCCCCACTGGAGTCCTCCAGCACTGCCTCCTCTAAGGAAGACATGCTGGTGGGATTGAGAAGATCCTCGAAGTATTCCTTCCACCAGTCAATAACGTCTGCAGTTGAAGTCAGCAGGGCCCCATCTCCACTGTACACAGTGTTGGTTGAGCACCGCTTTCCCCACCTGAGGCACCTGACTGTTTGCCAGAACCTTCTCGGTGCCAACTGAAAGTCGTTTTCCATGGCTACCCCAAACTCCTCCCATGCCTGGGTTTTTGCCTCAGCAACAGCCGATGCCACCACATGCTTGGCCAAACCGGTACCCCTCAGCTGCCTCTGGAGTCCCACTGGTCAACCAGACCGGGTAGGACTCTTTCTTCAACTTGACGGCCTCACGAACCTTAGATGTCCACCACCGGGTTTGTAGATTGCTGCCATGAGGGGCACAGACAACCTTGCAGCTACAGCTCCGTTCTGCTGCTTCGACAATGGAGGCTTGGAACATGGCCCATTCAGACTCAATGTCCTTCGCCTCCCTTGGAATAAGGTTGAAGTTCTTACGGAAGTGGCAGTTAAAGATCTTTCTGACCAGTTCCTCTGCCAGATGTTCCCAGCAGACCCTCATTATATGTTTGGGTCTGCCTGGTCTGTCCGTCAGCCTCTCCTGCTATCTGATCCAACTTACCACCAGGTGGTGATCAGATGACAGCTCAGCCCCTCTCTTCACCCGAGTGTCCAAGACATAAGGTCACAGATCCGATGACACGATTACAAAGTCGATCATCGAGCTGCGACCTCGGGTATCCTGGCGCCAAGTGCACTTATGGACACCCTTATGCTCGAACATGGTGTTTGTTAGTGACAATCCATGACCAACACAGAAGTCCAACAACTGAACACCACTCGAGTTTAGATCAGGGAGGCTGTTTCTCCCAATCACACCTCTCTAGGTTTCACTGTCATTGCCGACGTGAACGTCGAAGTTTCCCTGCAGGACGACAGAGTCCCCAGGAGCTGCACCTCACAGTGCTTCTTCCAGGGACTCCAAGAAGGCCAGGTACTCCAAACTGTCGTTCTGCGCATAAGCGTAACCAACAGTCAGAGTCCTTCCCCCAACTCGAAGGCTCAGGGAAGCAACCCTCTCGTCCAATGGGGAGAACCCCAAAGTACAGGCCTCGAGCCAGGGGGCCATAAGCAAGCCCACCCCTGCCCGCCACCTTTCATCCACAGCAACTCCAGAGTGGAACAAAGTCCAGCCTCTCTCAAGAGGAATGGTTCCAGAGCCCAGACCGTGCGTATAGGTGAGCCCGACTATATCTAGCCTGTACCTCTCAACATCACATACCAGTTCGGGCTCCTTCCCTGCCAGAGAGGTAACATTCCATATCCCAAGAGCCAGTTTCGGCAACCAAGGGTCGGAACGCCAGAGTTCCCGCCTTCGGCCACCACCCATCCTTAGCATCCTTCTCCCAATATACCCAGCATCTCTTCTCTGCACATGTCCAAACCAACGCAATCTCGCCTCTCTGACTTTGTCTCCCAACTCTTCAACTTGAACTGACCCTCTAATGTACTCATTTCTAATCCTATCCATCCTCATCACACCCAGTGCAAATCTTAGCATCTTTAACTCTGCTACCTCCAGCTCTGTCTCCTGCTTTCTGGTCAGTGCCACCATCTCCAACCCATATAACATAGCTGGTCTCACTACCATCCTGTAGACCTTCCCTTTCACTCTTGCTGATACCCGTCTGTCACAAATTCCTCCTGATACTCTTCTCCACCCATTCCAAACTGTATGCACTCTCTTTTTCATCTCTCTTCCACAATCCCCATTACTCCGTACTGTTGATCCCAAGTATTTAAACTCATCCACCTTCGCCAACTCTACTCCTTGCATCCTCACCATTCCACTGACCTCCCTCTCATTTACACACATGTATTCTGTCTTGTTCCTACTGACCTTTATTCCTCTCCTCTCTAGAGCATATCTCCACCTCTCCAGGGTCTCCTCAACCTGCTCCCTACTATCGCTACAGATCATAATGACATCAGCAAACATCATAGTCCACGGGGACTCCTGTCTAATCTCGTCTGTCAACCTGTCCATCACCATTGCATATAAGAAAGGGCTCAGAGCCGATCCCTGATGTAATCCCACCTCCAACTTGAATGTACCCGTCACTCCTACCGCAGACCTCACCACTGTCACACTTCCCTCTTACATATCCTGTACAACTCTTATGCACTTCTCTGCCACTCCTGATTTCCTCATACAATACCACAGCTCCTCTCGAGTCATCCTGTCATATGCTTTCTCCAGGTACACAAAGACACAATGCAACTCCTTCTGGCCTTCTCTAAACTTCTCCATCAACATCCTCAGAGCAAAAATTGCATCTGTGGTGCTCTTTCTTGGCATGAAACCATACTGCTGCTCACTAATCATCACCTCCCTTCTTAACCTAGCTTTCACTGCTCTTTCCCATAACTTCATGCTGTGGCTCATCAGTTTTATTCCCCTGTAGTTACTGCAGTCCTGTACATCCCCCTTATTCTTAAATATCAGCACCAGTACACTTCTTCTCCACTCCTCAGGCATCCTCTCACTTTCCAAGATTCCATTAAACAATCTGGTTAAAAACTCCACTGCCATCTCTCCTAAATACCTCCAAGCTTCCATAGGTATGTCAGCTGGACCAACGGCGTTTCCATTTTTCATCATCTTCATAGCTGTCTTTACTTCCTCCTTGCTAATCCGTTGCATTTCCTGATTCACTATCTCCATATCATCCAACCTCTTCTCTCTCTCTCATTCTCTTCATTCATCAGCCTCTCAAAATACACTTTCCATCTGCTCAACACACTCTCCTCATTTGTGAGTACGTTTCCATCTTTATCCTTTATCACCCTAACCTGCTGCACATCTTTCCCAGCTCGGTCCCTCTGTCTAGCCAATCGGTACAGGTCCTTTTCTCCCTTCTTATTCCAACCTCTCATACAACTCATCATACGCCTTTTCTTTAGCCTTCACCACCTCTCTCTTCACGTTGCGCCTTATCTCTTTGTACTCTGTCTACTTTCTGCATCTCTCTGACTATCCCACTTCTTCTTTGCCATCCTCTTCCTCTGTATACGCTCCTGTATTTCCTCATTCCACCACTAGGTTTCCTTTTCCTCCTTCCTCTTTCCAGATGTCACGCCAAGCACCCTTCTTGCTGTCACCCTTACTACACCTGCTGTAGTTTCCCAGCTGTCTGGTAACTCTTCACTGCCACCCAGTGCCTGTCTCACCTCTTCCCTAAACTCAACTTTGCAGTCATCCTTTTTCAACTTCCACCATTAGATCCCTGGCTCTGTCCTCACTCTCTTCCTCTTCATGATCTCAAACGTCATCCTACAGACCACCATCATATGCTGCTTAACTACACTTTCCCCTGCCAACACTTTGCAGTCTTCAATCTCCTTCAGATCAACTCTTCTGCCTAGGATGTAATCTATCTGTGTGCATCTTCCTCCACTCTTGCACATAACCCTATGTTCCTCCCTCTCCTTAAAATACGTATTCACCACAGTTATGTCCATCCTTTTGGCAAAATCCACTATCCTCTGACATTCTTCATTCCTCTCCTTGACACCATACCTTCCCATCACCTCCTCATCTCCACTGTTCCCATCACCAACATACCCATTGAAATCCGCTCCAATCACCACTTTCTGTCTCTTGGGTACACTGTTCATCACTTCATCCAACTCACTCCAAAAATCTTCTTTCTCACACATTACACACCCAATTTGTGGTGCATATGCACTAACAACATTCATCATCACACCTCCAATTTCCAGCTTCATAATCATTACTCTGCCTGACACTCTTTTCACCTTCAAAACACTCTTGACATACTGTTCCTTCTGAATAACTCCTACCCCATTACTCCTCCCATCCTCACCATGATAGAACAATTTGAATCCACCTCCAATCTATCTGGCCTTACTCCCCATCCATTTAGTCTCTTGCACGCACAATATATCAACCTTCCTTCTTTCCATCATATCTGCTATCTCTCTCCCCTTACCAGTCATACTGCCAACATTCAAAGTTCCTACCCTCAGTTCCACTCTCTTTACTTTCCTCCTCTCCTCCTGCCTCCGGACACGTCTCCCCCATCTTCTTCTCCTTCTTCTTCTTCGGTCAACAGTAGCCCAATTTCTGCCAGCACCCTGTTGGCTAATAGTACTGGTGGCGGTCGTTGTTAACCAGGGGCTCGACCGATCCGGTATGGAAATTTGTATTGTTGTCCAAATATTGATTTGGCAAAGACTACAAGACTACAAAATGACATCAAAAATTCAGAATCAATGTCTCCAAGATGGGACAATTAACTTTGTGAGCTGGAATATTAAAGTTCTGAATCATGAATTAAAAAGAGAAAGTATTCTCTCACCTAACAGGTCTAAATGCTGAAATAGTATTTTTACAGGAGACCCACTTATTAAGCAAGGATACGTTTTGGCTGCAAAAAGACTGGATTGGCCAAATGTTCCATTCCAGCTTTACAAAAAAAAAATTAGAGGTGTGGGAATTCTTATCCATAGAACAGTCTCATTTGCAGTATCAGATGTTGCATCTGATCCTAAAGGGAGATACATGATTGTCATGGGTAATTTATTTAATTGTAAAGTAATTTTGATAAATATTTATGCACCCAATCTGGATGATAGGAACTTCATCCAAAATGTTTTTCCATCCATTCCCAATGTGAACACTCATAAAATTATAATGGCTGGGGATTTTAATTGTGTTTTAAATCCAGACCTAGATAGGTCTCCTGTCACAGGAGCAATGCCATCTAACACTGCAAAGACAATTACACAGTTTGTAACTGACCACAACTTATCAGACCCCTGAAGATTTCTAAACCCAAACTCAAGAACATATTCCTTCTACTCACCAGTGCATCATTGCTACTCAAGAATTGATTATCTCTTTGTAGATAACCATTTCTTGCCTATGATTAAATCCTGCAAGTACGACACTGTTGTTATTTCTGACCATGTCCCTCTGATCTTGGAGCTAAAATCATTATGCCATACATACTCATCTTGTGGATGGCGTCTTAACCCACTTTTATTAGCAGACGAGAACTTTACAGAATTTATATCAAAGCAAATCACTTTTTTTCTAGAGACAAATACATCCTCAGAGGTCTCTGCAGGAATACTCTGGGAAACCCTGAAGGCCTTCTTAAGAGGACAGATTATCTCATATCTTTCCCACAGAAATAGAGTGGAAACCAAGCACTTATCAAAGCTAACCAGTGAAATTACTAGAATAGATCAAAAACATGCCAGGTGTCCAAGTGAGGCTCTTCATAGGAGAAGGCAGGCTTTGCATTTAGAACTCAACCTCTTGACAACTAAAGAAACTGAACAACTTAAATAAATCGAGACAACATTACTATGAACATGGAGAGAAAGCTAATAAGCTTTTAGCTCAACAAATCCACAAGCAAGATGTTCGCAATGCAATCCCAGCAATCACCAACACAAACGGAGACAAAATCATTGATCATAAAAATATAATGCACACATTTAGAGTCTACTATAAATCCTTATATTCTATTGAGTTAAAAGAAGACAAGACACAATCTAACGAATTTCTGGATGCATTAGAGATACCACAAATAGATACTCTTAGTGCAGAAGAATTGGATAAACCGTTGGCACTATCAGAATTATTAGATGCTATAAAGTCACTACAGAGTGGGAAAGCAGCAGGCCCCGATGGCTACCCTGCCGAATTTTATAAAAAGTTCTCCACTCAGCTAGCTCCCCTCTTGTTAGCAACATTCACAGAAGCTAGAGACAATAAAATTCTACCTAAAACTTTTCGCCAAGCATTAATCACCGTCTTTCCTAAACAAAATAGGGATATATTACAGTGTGCATCATACAGACCAATTTCACTTCTAAATAATGATGTTAAGATACTCTCCAAAGTCCTAGCTAGAAGGATGGAGAAAGTGCTGCCTTTGGTAATATCACAAGATCAAACTGGATTTATTAAAGGCCGACACTTAGCGTCCAATCTTCGACACCTGTTTAATGTAATATATTCACCCGCAAAGTCAAACATCCCAGAGATTTTATTATCCTTAGATGCAGAAAAAGCATTTGATATGATTGAATGGAACTACTTATTCACTACATTGGAGAAATTTGGGTTTGGCCCGAACATTTGTGCATGTATCAAACTACTGTATACCAATCCAGAAGCTTCAGTTTGTATTAACATCATTATTCAGACTACTTTAAACTAGAACGTGGTACTAGACTAGGATTCCCCTTGTCACCACTACTTTTTGCAATCGCCATTGAGCCACTGGCAGTTCACTGTTGAAATGCTTATAAGATAAAGGGGATTATCAGAGAAGGGCTTGAACAGAAAATTTCTCTATATGCAGATGATATGGTACTGTATATATCAGACCCACAAAATATTGTGCCTGCAGTCCTAACAGAACTAACAGAATTTCAAAAGATTTCTGGTCTCAGATTTAATGTGACTAAAAGTGTACTCTTTGAGGTGAATTCTCACACAATATTAGATTGGACACCTTCCCTTTTATCATTGCAGATCAGTTTAAATATCTAGGGGTAAACATCACAAGTAAACATGAAGCTCTTTATCAACAAAATTTCGCTGTCTGTATGGAAAAAATTAAGCAAGACGTGCATAGATGGTCAACACTTCATTTAACTTTAGCTGGAAGAATTAACATTATTAAGATGAATATCCTCCCTAACCTTCTCTTTTTATTTCGAAACACCCCAATATACATCAATAAATCATTTTTTAAGAAATTGAATTCAACTATAACCACATTTATTTGGAATTCAAAACATCCAGTTATCTAAAATGTGACCCTACAAAGGCCAAAGGCAGAAGGTGGCATGGCTCTACCTAACTTTCAATTTTACTACTGGGCAGCAAACATACAAACTATAAAAACCTGGACAATGGACAAAAATAGATGAACATATACAGGCTAGGTCTGCAATAGAAATAAAATCCTGCAGTACTTCTTTATATTCCTTGCTTTGTGCCCCAATAAATGCAAGTTGTCGCCAATATACTAACAACCCAATTGTGCTTCACTCACTCAGAATATGAAACCAATGTAGGAAGCATTTTAAGGTAAGATCTTTTAAGATCTTTTATCAGTGGCACCTCTACATGAGAACCATCTTTTTCAACACTTGCAAACATATGCAGTTTTTAATGTCTGGAAAACATTTGGGATTAAATCACTTAGAGATCTGTACATAGACAACGTCTTTGCATCCTACGAACAATTTAATTCTAAATCTAACTTTCCAGCAACACATTTCTTTCACTATCTTCAAATTAGAAACTTTGTTAAACAGAACCTGCCTAATTTTCCTCACCTCCCACCTCCCTCTATGCTGGAAAAAATATTGGTCAGTTTCAAGGACTTAGACAGCATTTCTGCAATATATTAAACCATTTTACAGTCCCTCTCTTTCAAAGATCCAAGAGGACAGTGGGAAAAGGATCTCTCACTCAACATCTCAGAAAAGGAATGGAAGGTAGCAATGCAGAGAATTCACTCGAGCTCCATATGAGCAAAGCAAAATTATATATCGAGCACATCTGTCTTGCTTAAAATTGTCCAAAATGTTTCCAGGGCAAGATCCAACCTGCGAACGCTGCAATCAAGTTCCTGCCTCACTGGGTCACATGTTTTAGGCCTGCACCAAATTAACATCATTCTGGACCAAAATTTTTAAATGCCTTTCAGACAGCCTTGGTGTCACAATCCCTCCTAATCCATTAACAGCTGTGTTTGGTGTACTCCTAGATGGGCTTAAAGTGGAGAAGGACAAACAAACTCTGATTGCCTTTACTACACTATTGGTACAGAGACTTATCTTGCTAAACTGGAAGAATCCTAACTCTCCCCTTTTAAGTCAGTGGGTAACTGATGTTACTGTATATATTATTTGAAATTGGAAAACATCCAGTTCTCACTTAGAGGATTTGCACAGAAATTTTTCAAAACCTGGCAGGATCTAATCAATAACATTTTAGAATAAGCTTTTAAAGCACTGAGGAAGCAGATTCTATCCCCATTTCTTTTACTTCCTCATTTATCTATTTTCACTTATTAATTTATCTATTTACTTATTTTTACTAGGTTTAAGTTTTATTCTGTTGCCCATGCTTTCTTTCTCAGGGGTGGGGGTTGATTTGTTTTCAATCCTATTCTTGTAAAATTGATCTATTTGTATGGAATGATTTCAATAAAATCAATACAATTAAAAAAAAAAAGATTTTTTAACTAGCACAGTAGCATAAGTAGTTAACAACAAAATACTTATAAACATTTGCAAAATTTTTATTTCCATAGAGATCTATAGATCCGTATATTGCTATATGGATCCAGCAAAATTAACAAGGGAGCTAAGGCTTCTCTTCAAGGACTTTGGCTTATTTCATGTAAATAAATTGAACAGATGTTGACAGCTTATGTTTTATGTAAACATTTGATTATCCTCTTTTTTCATCTTTCTTGTTAAGTTTCTCATAAGCCTCACCTTTTTACTTCTTTTACATATTCCCGCTCTTCTGATAATTCATTATCTGCTCAGATTACTGCCTTTATTCATATCTGATCTTTCTGACCTTTCATACATCCTCTTTTTGTCCTTTTTCTCCATTCTTACTAATTTCATTTTGCCACTCTAACTATCTTCTTCTTTTTTTTTCTTACCTGCATATATGAAGTGACTGGCCTCCATGGAACCTCATCATTGTGTTTTAAAGTACTTTTTTATCACTTGTCTTGAGGAAAGGGTATGTCATTTGTTTCACTGGGAGAACAAAAATCCAATTCATAATGTTTTCTAGTATTTACAGAACTGCCAGAGAAATGTATTAAGCTGATAATGTCTAAAAAATTTGCATCATCGGCAATTCTTAAATTGAATACTACAGATGCATTACTTAAAATAACTAATGTCAGTATTGTTATGTAAATGTGATAATGACTACTATTTTATTATTTATTATTACTAATAATAATCATTATTGTTATTATATTACTATCCATTCTAGTTTGTTTAAGGAAAAGTATGTTCATCAAAACCTGAAGGGGCTATCATATCTTAACTGTTCTTAATTTTAGTATCTCAAATACAGTCAATATGCAGTACAAGCTGACAGAACAAAATGTCTAGAGTCGCTACTACATAAACATCTTTACTGACACTTTGTAACTATAACTAATTTACTATTTTGGAGCAGTACATATATCTTGCAGAAATGTACTTAATTATCTTAATTAATTTTGCACCACAAATGTGCATATACCCGAAATCCATTTATCTTCAGCATAAGCTTTGTCCAAATTAGGGCTGTTGAAGCTGGAATCTATGCTGGCAGCATCACATGTAAGGCAGGAGACAACCAAGCACAGGGAGCTAGTCTACTGCATTGCACATTCACATATACACCATTACTCACTCATATTCCACTGGTATAAAGTCATGACTTAAAAACAGTCTTGAGATTTACCTAGTTGTTTATATTTTTTTCACAAATCTCTCAAAGAGGGAATTCAGTAAAACCTTAATTGTACTACACACAATCCAGGCATTCACCCTTTTTGTAATCCTTGAATACATTCCCAAGTTTTAAACATCAGTGACAGCTCACCACACCACTCAGCATTTCTTTCTTAGAACAGACTAAATGTATTCAATGAACAATCTTCTAAAACAAATGTGTAATAGTTACCTTATAGATATATGCAGTGGCTACAATGTTTAGCAGCACTGCTAAATAAAAATAGCTTTGAAACATTTAATATTCAAAATGAGACTGCAAAGTGATATAACCAAATAAAAAGATAAATATATATGTAATTATGTCTCTACATAAAATGGTTTCTTGAATCTTGTATGATAATTCTGGTTACTACAGATGTGGTTGCAGGCTGCTGTAACCCTTTAATTTACATGTTGTGCTGGTGTTAGCTCTTTCAGTGACTGCTGATAAGCCTCTTTTCAGTTTTTTATTTTCTTTTTAGAACTTTCACTATTTATATCCAACGTTGCCATACAACATTCTATATAACATGCTTTGTATCCAGTGCCTCCTGTATAGGCTCTACTGGTTTTCCACAACCCTGAAATGGATTAAACAATGTTAATGACTGATTTATGGATGGGTGGAATTATTTGTTAACAAGCGTAAAATACATTTCATGTCAGTAGATATTTTTAGATATCCACTATGAAGTAAGAAGAAGTAACCCAACTTTCACTCTCTTATACCAATAAAATGTCTTGATGTGTTGTTATTAAAACATGCACATTCTTTCAAATAATTAAAAAAAAAAACTCTATACCACTTACATCACACTTTTAACCAATGTCAAACGGCAGTACTTTTGAATCAGTCATTTTTAATTATCTTTATATGTGTACTTATCACAAGCTTTGCATGTTGTACCTTCCAGGACAGGATGCTATAGCTTCTTCAGCACACCCTTTCCTTCACCTGTGCATAGATACACATTTCTTCTGTAATCATTCCACCTCTAGAAAAACTTGTTAAACCAAATCATAGTATTCTGTTATACTCTTATTGTAATCAATGTTTTTAAATTAATTGTTAACTTTACAAAATTCAACAGTTACACATATGTACTATTATTAGGATAAATATTTATTATCAGATCCAGCATTTCATATTAAATTCCTGTCTGGAATTATGCACTTGGTATTAAATCAACAATGATTCATTAAAGAATGGTAGATTCAGAAATGAAAGGTAAAGAGAAATCCATAAAATAATACCACAAACAAAAAGCAAACTCCAAAGCTGGACTGAAATAGTAAAGCTAATGCAGGGGAAATGTCATGAAATGAGTACCAGTTGTTAGCTCAAATTGCCACAAAGTCCTGTTGTTTGGACTTGCTGTCACAAAAAACGTGATGCTTCCCAATTAAAATAGCAACAGGGAGACAGGAAGTGGCTCATAGTATGACCCTTTTCTAGTTAATAGTGCCTTCAAAAAGTATTCATGCTCAATGGATTTGTTGAAGTTTTGGTACATGTAAAATTAAAATAAAAATCTGTTTATATGTTTTAAGCGAAGAATTGTAACCCAGTGCAATTACATACGTATAATGTGAGACAAAATAATATTTTTTGTGATCAAATGTTTATTTAGGTTTAAAATAACAATAATGAGCATACATAATTCTCAATGGGTTCCTCATAAAATAAATGGGTTAGTTATAAGAAATAATAATAAGAAATAACAATAACCCATGATAAAGCAAAACCTAAGAGGGAGTTGCAACCGAGATACCCAGCTTCTGAGAGATGCAGAGAGAGGGGGAGAGAAAGAAAGATTGACAGCCATTACCAACCTCCTGGTCTTTCTGCAATATACACTAGATGACCCATTCATCACTACTGCTGAGAGTTCCTCAAAACTAGTCATTAGTATTTAGGAAAGCACATAAATAGTGAATACTGAGGGAGTTGAGAATGCTAATGTAGAAATGAAAGTACTATATTGTAGCAAGTGGGACTTCAAGACAACAAGTAAATACATTCCCGTGATCTGTGCATTTATCTACTTTACAGCTGTCTATGTTAATATTTGCTTTATTTCTGCATATTAATATAGATAGCTAGATAAGATTTATTGATACTTTCCTTGTTATAGAAATAGTCATTTGAAATTATATGCTACACGAAATAAAAAAAGATGCAATAAACTGTGTAGCAGTCATGATAACGCTAAGGTTCACGCCATCCAACGGCGATTTATTTTATTTCCATCAGTTTAATGCCATACAATTAGTGTTGCCTAATAAAGCAACAAGGTGAGTAGGGCAACAGCCTAAAACTCTGAGCTGCATTCAATATATGGCATATAAAGATTATTTTATTTTTCTGTTATTGGATATGGTGCCAGTGGTTATTGCTGCACAGCCTTACAGCTCCAGTAAAGTTTGTGAAGTTTGAAAAGAACATATATGTGTATTGCTCAACAAAATTAAAGGAACACTTTTTAATCAGAGTATAGCATCAAGTCAATGAAACTTCTGGGATATTGATCTGGTCAGTTAAGTAGCAGAGGGGGTTGGTAATCAGTTTCAGCTGCTTTGGTGTTAATGAAATTAACAACAGGTGCACTACAGTGGCAACAATGAGATGAGCCCCCCAAAACAGGAATGGCTTAACAGGTGGAGGCCACTGACATTTTTTCCATGACTTTACCACAGACTGTTTGGATTGTAGCACAAGCCTACTTCTGTTTTATCTGTATGCCAAACTCTTCCTCAGATTCCAGCTGCCTGCTTTTGTCTTCCTTGGCACATCTTTTAAAAGCTGGTACGGAAAGTCTTTAAAAAATATGATTCTCATTTTTTAATGTGTATATAACAAGGAAATTAGAACATCTTAAAAACTTCTGTGCTCAGCAAAATACATGATTAGCAAATTGATGAAAGATATTTTTTACAAAATAAAATTGGAAAACTGTTTTACATTTTTTATATCTTAAGTATATCAATTCCAAGCAGCATTTCCCAGTTTTTGGTTACTCTATAAATCATTTGCAAAACATAAGTGAGACCTGTCCCCTGAATATCATGAAATGCATACCTTTCTTGTGCTCTCAATTATGCATTCAGCTCCATAAATTTTACTTTTAGCCTTCAATTTTCCGAGGTGTATAAATGTGTTTCTAATGGTTCTTCATGGTGCTTTAATCAAGAAGTTAATTGTGTTCTTCTTCTTCAAACTGTTTTAAGACCCACAATATCAATTTTTTAATCTAGCAAACAAAATTAACCACAGTATAATAAATTAGGTTTTGTCGGTAAATAATACAATCTTGTGATTGCCATCTCTGTTTTAAGCCCTGCTGTTATCAATAAGTAGCAGAGCATTCTGAGATCATTCATTAAATCCTTTTTATGCTACTTGGATACAGATAACTACTGAGCTAAGGCGTCACCTGAAGTGCAGTTCCCTTCATCTTACTACATTTTACACCATACATTAATTTCACAATAACAAAATTTATCTGCAATTTTGTAGTTCAGGCAAGTATAATGTATATTAACTACTTATTATTAAATCAAGGTATGGTGTCACCATCAACCTTACATTTTGTTGCATTACTGTATTTTATTACATCAGACAAAATTCTCTCCAACAGTGCATCTTTATGTTAGCAGAAAATCCTGAGTGGAACAAAATAAACTGTCCCTCTAACTATGACAAGGTGTAATTCTTTTTAATCACTTGTTAATCTGACTATTAATATTTATTTCAATACCCACAGGTAGTGCCAGTGCTAGATTATTTTGTGCCCTAGGCCAAGCTTATTAGTGTGCCAACTGACTGTTTGGTAACTAACCTTTGCGGCTGGGTTTTTCCCCTTTTTATAATCTGCGCCCTAGGCAAATGCCTAATTTGCCTTAATGATGGAGCTGGCCCTTCCCATAGGTTACATCTTAATTAACAAAAACTCAGAATAAGAAACCTTGTCAAAATATCAAGAAATTGTAAAAAATATGCCCCTTGCCTTAAATTGTACCACTAGCAGTACATATCTCAAGAAATCAATCAGATTTGACTAACAAGAATAACTTTTTCCAAAGCTATACAAGTTTTAATCTAGAATACCTTTTTCCATTAGATAACCATCATCTATTGGCCACTCTCATTATTTTTTTTATTGGTAAGTTACTTGAATCTTACAGGATTCTGTCCTGACTGAAAATAAAGCCACACAAAAGCCTACCTCTAGAATGAACCGATAATGGCACTATTGCAGTGATATTTCAGTTTTGATATTAATTGTAGTTTTAGTTTTTATTTTATTTTATAAAATTAATTTTTATTTTGTTCTAGTTTTCAGTGGAATCAACTATTTTTATTTAGTTCTGTGTTTAAAATTTTAGTTTTTATTTTATTTAGTTCTGGCTTTTTTTACATAATATTAGTACAATTTTAGGTTTTTATTTCTGTTGCAAGACCACAAATGCTGGCCTATACATATTTCAATGCAAGTTATGTTTCAGTCAACAAATACACTCACAGTTCATATTACTGTTAAACTCAGCTTGACTATCAATGATCATACAGATTAAGTGGCCTAATGAGTGTAGTCAGCAAGATCAAATGTTTCCATCAAATGTTGCAAGCATGTTGCTGTTAAACTTTAAACAAGCACGCATGTCAAGAGAGTTGTTCGTGCTGCAATGAGGTCCACTGCACAGATAGCCACACTGTGAAAATATTTGCTTGATGAGCGCCTGTAATGCAGGTGCACAGACAAAGTCCTCAGTCACTGACGCCAGCAGACTGTATGTTGACGATTTCTGCCTGCCAGTACTGAAGCAGTGACATGTGGTGAGGTTCATGGCTGGCAAGGCACTGACTCCTTCAGAGTCAGAGTTACAAATATATGAACCCAAAAGAGCAGATTATTCACTTTTCAAATGGCAGCATGCGCATTGACCACTGGTTATGTTTTATATCTCATCAGCATTCTTTACACACACATAGGTAAGGTACATGTTTGGCTAAGAAAGAACGTTTCATTTATAGCAGCGATAGAGAGCGGAGAGAGCGCATTTGCTCTGCACCCTCCATGTGTTCTAAATTTGTCATTGCAATTCCACAATTCATACTCATTCAGTACAAATGAAAGCATAGAGTGGCGTACAAAAAAAAGGATTTCAATTTTGACCTTAATTGAAATATTTAGTTGTTTTTAAAAGCTTTTAATTGTGATATTTTAATCAATTTTAATACAGACATTTCAACAATTTTATTTAAGGTCAAAATTTACTTTTTAAATATTGGACTTTTTTTTTCTTAGTCTGATCCAATTTTTTATAAAATTGAAAGCCTTTATTTGTAAATGAAGTCCATGTGTCTATCCTTCTCCGCGAAAATCTCTGTCACTTTCTTGTAAAAGTCCTCCTTATTTTTCCTTTAGTTTTAAAAGTCTTAACCTTCCATTTTGTCAGTCAGTCGGAACAAAACATAAAAATAAACGAACCTCTGCAGTGCACTTGACTTTCTGATATCGCTAACTTATTGGCGCAGAGAGCCTCTGCGTAGAAGAACAGCAGCAAAAGCAAGCACCTGTTGGGCTCACATGTGCCCCCTTCAGGGCGTCATGGTACTGTCTGCCTCACCTTGTGCCTTTTCACTTCGGTTTTATATCCAATCAGCAAGCCTAAATATGTCACACACATTCATTACAGAATGTGGAAAGTCAGGGTGTATAATAAACGTTTCTGCAAACATTATATTGGCGACATACAGAGAGACAGCAATAGGCATGCGCCAATTGCTGGCATCAACCGTGTGTGAGGGACAGCGCAGTCCAAAGTGAGATGAGGCTCGTCTCGTCGCTGCCGCACCTTGCGTTTCTCCCTTTTATTTGATCAGGAAATGCACAAATTCAGCGATTTTACTATAAAAATTATCAAAATTATTGGAATCATACAGAAAACATATTTATAGCACAGACCAGTGGAAAAATTTATTTTATGTTATCATTATTAGTTTTTTTTTTACTTTTCATGATGACCGCATGGTCATGGTGAGACCGCATGTCCCTTTATGAAGTGCAGTCATGGTGCCAGAGAAGTGCTGGACTTGCACCGAAACTCCGAGACTCTTTTCTTTTTCTCGCATGCTACATTTACTTTTATTATCATCTGCGCTGTAATTAAAGTATTTCCACACGTTACTTTCTCACTTTCTACCCGCAAACAACTGTGCAAAAGTCGCCATTGTCACCCACACATGCTTACTACTTCAACCCTATGAGTGAAATGTGCTCAACAAACAAACAACGGTCCTTTACGGAAGTTGCGCCATGTGACTATAGTAAGCCCAGTTACAAGATCACTGCATAATGAACAGTGCAACATAACTGAATGTTCAGGGAGACCTACAAACAACCCCTCTGCACAACTGAACCGGATTGAATGCACTGTTGTTGGGTAATTAGATGAAGTGTTCTTAACTTAAAATTTGAACAGTGCTAAAAAATTTCTGTTAACTTTCCTCAGTCAGTGTCAATGATAAAAACACACTCAAACCTCACAGATTAAGTTTCTGCACACACGTATGAGAAAAATGGGTACTGACATGCCTTCACCGAGATATAATGCACAGCAAATATGATTGCCTGAAGAGTTACATAATTCGTTCCAATGAGTTAATAATTCCCTTGAGCTTTTTTTTTTTTCACTTGACAGCTATGGGGCTCTGTAGATCATAGCCCTACCCTCAAGCAAATGAATGCATTGGATATAATTCTTTCCTATTGTTTTCTTGTTTATAATATTACTTGTATAGATGTCTGCTAGTGGGCGGCATGATGGCGCAGTGGGTAGCTCCCTGCGTGGAGTTTGCATTTTCTCCCCGTGTCTGCGTGGGTTTCCTCCAGGTACTCTGGTTTCCACCCACAGTCCAAAGACATGCAGGTTAGGTGGATTAGCGATTCTAAATTATTCCTAGTGTGTGCTTGGTGTGTGGATGTATGTGTGTGTGTGTGCATGCCCTGCTGGTGGGCTGGTGCCCTGTTTCCTGCCTTGCGCCCTGTGTTGGCTGGGATTGGCTCCAGCAGACCCCCGTGACCCTGTAGTTAGGATATAGCGGGTTGGATAATGGATGGATGGATGGATGTCTGTTGGTTTAATCATAATTAGATGCTGATCTGCATTTGTCAGTTCCAAATATTCAGTTATATTATTTTTGGTTTTTGGCTTGGTTAACTGCTCTGTTGCTATCCATCGCTCAAATATTGTGTTTGTGTTTATTACACCTACACAATTGAAACCCTCTGTTGTGATTCAGAGAAGTACTCTCATGATCACGCAGACTGTGTGCATTGCTCTGAGGTTTTTTCAAAATGGCACTTTTTTGTATTGTTTTTCCTGTACACCAGCGTGTGCAGACAATTAAAGAGGCCTTTTATGCCATTGCAGGTAATACAGTATATAGGAAAAAGCCTACGTTTCTTTTAAGAACTTTAAAATAAGACTAATATTCTCATTTCCCAGGATTTCCTAATGTGATTGGAGCATTGGACTGTACTCAGATCCAAATCTAGGCCTCATCAGGTGCAAATGAAGGGGATTAAGTGACTAGAAAATGCTTCCACCGTATTAATGTACAGGTAGAGTAACCTATAACATTACAGCTGAAAATAGTCAATAGGTCTGTTCACATAGTGAATAAATTTGTCTAACATACATACTTTGAATACATTCTAAGATGATCTGTGCAACATCTTGCATCATTTCAAGCATGGAGTCTAGATTGCCAGGGACAGTTCATGAATGCAGAATTTTTAGGAAGTCACACTTGCATCGGACACTTGAACCCATACATATTAAGAAATCATGAGGAAGCATTTATTTTACTCAAAATTGTTACATTTTACACAGGTTATCATGGTGGGATCCTGGTTGGAGACAGGGGCCGTGTCTTCAGGCAGTTTTTAATTACCCCATTCCTCAACCCCAACCCTGGCCCACAAACCTTATTTAATGCAGCTCTTTCTAGGACAAGAGCACGAATTGAAATGACCTTTAGCCACCTAAAGGAGAGATTTCAATGTCTAAAAAGCCTGAATGATGACACATTAGTTCAACACAAATGCTATGTTTATTAACCAAGACTGTTTACTTCCTTTCACACTGCAAGGGATAGAGAATGATTAATAAGTATACACAATGTGAGGGAGAGAGAGAGAGAGAGAGAGAGATCTTTAACATTTGTTTCTGAAGTAGTTGTATCTGCAACTTGATTTTGGTTTTCCTCAGTTCATCTAGCTCCATGTCCTGCTGTATTGTTCTCATTTTTAATATTCTGTATGTCATTTTCTGTCAAAGATATTCTTTGTACAAAGCATGTATATTTTTCTGTAAATAAATATCAAATACAAATGTCTTAGGATTTTTGTCTGCATGGTGCCTCTGCAGTAATATGTACTAACCCTCTGGTGGTGCCAGGAAAAGGCTCACAGTATAGCATTTTTGCAATGTCACATGTTCACAAAATACAGCAAGTGGTTCAAGAAGCTTCATTAGGACATCACAACTAACATCTCCATCTCCTTTTTTCAATGTATATACCAGAAGAGGAATGTGTGCTGTCATTGGGCTCCTGTGCAGCAGTTATGTCACTATCAGTACAGGAATGCTTAGAATGGAATCTATATATTATTAAATATTAAGTATTTACATACTTAATACTCCTGATGAGTGGAGAGACACTGTTTCCTCATCCAACACATGGGTCAACCTCTCATTGCTCAGGCACATGTGGAAATGTTATGACATTCCCTGCAACTGACCCATCAAAAACAGAATATATGGAAATTGAACCACAAGGTCTCTGAAACCACACCTATGTCACACACAAAGCACCAATATGGGCAATGCTGGTCTTTTACCCACAATGAAGTGACCACTGCTGCATCCTGTCACTGCTTCTGAGGAGGAGCTTCCCCTTCAATACCATCAGAAACGGGGCGATGGGCATTTTGCTAGATAGCCAGCTCTTCAACAGGAGTGAGGTCTAGACCAGGTGGACCTCCACTAGTTTTTTTTGGTCCTCCTTCTTCTTATTAGCTTTTAAAGGAATTTGATAATGTAATAATAATAATATAGCAATAAAACAAATGTTTCTAAAAATGTTTATGTTATGATATGCAAGATTTACCAGACTGAATTATATTTTTGTACTTCATTTTAATCTGTTCCCAGGTCCTGTCTGTGCTTTTATTTGATCTGCATTATAATGAATAAATAATAATTAATGATGTAACACTATGGAAATTTAGCATTGCATATAAGCAATAAAAGAAATACTTGGGCGTTTAATTTGTCCACCACTTTTTGTCAGCCCTCTTTTCAAGTTTTGGCTGCTTTTGCAGTGTTTCCTTTTGTTTATATTAATTCCTTGTATTTATTATACTCCTCCAGTAAAACTTCTTGCTTAGCCTGGGAGAAAATTAGCACTATTACATTTAATAAACCTAGGGGCTAATTTATGAGATGGTACTTTAAGTCGAATATCTCTGGTTGCCAGCCACACTCTTTGACCTACTTTCAATATTGGTGCATTTTTGTGCTTTTTGTCCGCAAAGCATGTCGTAGTTAATCTAGCTTTCTTTAAAATTTTACAAATGATGTGCCATTTGACATGAATGTTTTTGACTTAATTCCTAAAACAAAGAATGGCACATGAGGAGGATGGTGATTCAAACAACCTGAGACTGAATCCATATTGACATTCAGATTGAGACATCTTTAAAGATGTCTGAAGCAGAACATTCCTGGAAAATGTGCCATAGGCAACATATCAGCAAAATCATCCTGTTTAGAATTTACTGTACAACATACAGTAAATACTTCTCCTGGTCCTGATTAATTCTTTTGGTTTGTCCATTGGCTTCCCAATGATATACAGAGGCTAAATGTATGTTGCACCTAAATCTTTCACAAAACACTTTCCAAAACCTGGAAATAAACTGTGGAGCCCTGTCTGACAGAACAGATGATGGGAATCCATGAAAGCACATTAATCGTTGTAAAAAGAAAGTTTGCCAGTAATTTAGCTGATGTAAGCCCCTTTATAGGAACAAAGTGAGCACTTGTAGAAAACCTGCTATAACTAGAATTGTGGTATAGCCTTTGGAGGGAGGCAGATCTATGATAAAGTCCAAGGAAATGGACTCCCAGGGATGGTGATGGCACTGGAAGAGGCTGGAGCAAACCCAACAGAAGTCCAGGGGTTTTGTTAGAGTGACAACAAATCTTGCATGCGGCTACGTATTCTTTAACATCTGTTGTCCAGCCTGTCCACTAAACTTTCTAAGCCAGGGGTCCCCCAACTCCGGTCCTGGATGGCCCCAGTGGCTGCAAGTTTTCATCCTATCCCTTTTCTTAATTAGTGACCTTTTTTTGCTGTGAAGTAACTTATTTTGAATTAATTTTAATTGACTTGTTTTTTAAGATTTGTTCCCCTGAATTTCTTCATCGTTGCTCTGAATTGCTTCATTTTTTTCATTAAATGGCACCCAAACAGAAATGAAATGTGAAGTGAGTGAGCCAACAGAAGACCAACTAAGTCAGGGCCTCAAACTCCAACCAATTTCACTCCAACCAGTTTCTTCATTAGGTGCCGATTCTTGTTATTAATTAAACCCATTCTTTAATTACTTGGCTTATTGCTGCTCTCAATGTGCAATAGCATACATTTCCAAAATTGATACTCTAAATAATGATGCCACTCCTCTAAAGTCAACTTAATTGTCACAATTACCTACATCATAATTCCTCTCAGCAGGGGTTAATTTCTTATGATAAAAGGCACACAGATAAATAACTCCTGTTTTGGGACAGCTTGAGATAGTATTGCCCCTGTTCCAATACTGGATGCACCTACTTCCATGATGAATGGCAATTCTGCATTAGGGTGATGTAAAATGGGGGCTGTGGTAAATAATTTATCTGTTCAAATGCTTTGTTCACCTCCTCAGTCAATTGATATTTATACTGAGTTTTCTGGGTTAATGAAGTAACTGAAGCTATAACAGAACTGAAGTTTTTTGTAAATTGCCGATAGTAATTTGCAAAACTGTGAAATATCTGGACTTATTTAACACTCTTTGGTGGTTTGCTATTTAGTGTTATCCATGGCTAAACCAGTCTGTGACTGTAAAAATCTTTTCCTTGTGAAACTCACATTTCTCTCTTTTAACGAATAGGTTATTTTTGTGAAAGAGGCAAAGGACTTCCTAAACATGCTTCACACCCATAGGTAAGTCTTTTTAAAATATCATCTATGTACACCAATACACATTTCCCCAACAAATCTCTAAAATTATCATTAAAAAAAGGACTGAAAAACGGCTAGAGTGTTAGCTAATCTATATGGCATCACTCTGTATTCACGATGTCCCATTGTGGCCATTAAAGGCCATTTTCAATTCATCCCCTACCCAAATTCGAATAAGATTACAGTATATGCACTTCTTAAACCTAATTTTGTAAAAACTGTAGAGCCAGTAACTTGACTCAAAATTGAGGATATAAGTGATAATGGGTAATTTCTTTTGTGGATAATTTATTTAATTCTCTGTAATTATTACAAGATCGAACACCTCCATCTTTTTTTTCAACAAAAAGAAGCCCACTCCTATTGGACTGTAAGATGGGGTAATAAAACCATTCTGTAAATTTTCTGTGATATAGTGTTCCATATCCTCCTGTTCCGGGCATGACTGACAAGGATTAAACTTTCCCTTTAGGCAATGGAGCACCTTACATTAATTCAATCATAGTGTGGGTGTCACAATAGGGTGTGCTGCTTATGAAACACATCAGCATATTCAGCGTATTCAGTAGCCAGGAGTGGTATCGTGATACAAATGACTGGCTTAGGTACCATCCTCAAGCAATTCTGAACACAGTATGAGCTCTATTGCATGGTATCTTTGGATACCCATTTAAAAACAGAATTGTGCTTCTGCAACCAGAAGTATCCAAGGATTATTAGCGGCTGAATAACAAAAAGGACAATGTTTCTTGGTGAAAGATTCCTATCTTTGGGACAGCTTGAGATGTAACATAATCTAAATGCCCTGAGCCAATGGGCCGACCATCCACAGAAAGGACTCTAGGTTTTTATTGAAGATGTACTGGAGTGATATGCAAATGCTCAATCATTGAGGAGCTGATAAAGTTCCCAGCTGCGCCTGAATCAATCAGAGGATCTGTGACAGTATCATTAACCACACAGGGATTACAAAAAGTTGTTTGTACAGGGTTTGACTACACATTCCTAACCTTCCAAACCTGACATAGAGGTTTTCTTTTAATCGGCACTGCCGTTTACAAATGCCAATTTCTGTATTACCCAAACTCAAGGGCTCTGGAGCAGTCATGGATTCACTTGGTCTAAAGGTAGCTCCTCTTTCACATCTCTGTTCTAATTTTCTTTCTGCTAGATGTGTGCCCACTTTTTGGGTTACCTCTATCACTGCATCAAGGGAGTTACCAATATTGTGACTGGCTAACACATCCTCTATTTCAGAGTTTAATCCTCTTCTAAACACTGGAATTAATGCCAACTCATCCCAATGTGCATCCTTCGCTAACATTCTGAACTCCACAATATGTTAATTTATGAGTCTTGAACCCTGGCAACAAGCCAGCAATCTGTTAGCTGAAACTTCTGAACAGACAGGTATATCGAACATTTTTTGAAACTTCTCAGTAAACAAAGCCAATGAAAAGCAACACTGGTTGTTAGTGTCGTACATTACGGAAGTCCATTGAAGAGGTTTCTTATCAAGCAAAGATATTATAAACAATATATGTATCCGATGGTCTGGGATACGCTTTAGGCTGGACTTCAAAAACCATGCAACACTGATTAAGGAAACCTCAACACTCATTTGGATCCCCTAAAAAACTAATCAGAAGTGGAATATTAGGCTTATGATAGTAGCTGCATCTTGGAGCAGGAGCCAAATTAGCCAAGATATTAACTGTGAGTGTTAACTGATTCACCAGCCCTGCAGGTTGTTCCACTGATCCTTGCACTCCTTCTACTCGACTCTTTAAAGTTTTTATTTCCACCTGCATAACTCTGACAATATGCCACATCTCGGAGTCACTCATATTGATCTGAACTTTTGTCCTGAGTTGGCAGGAAAATAGAACAACAAATTTCTGAGTAAACCAAGAGAAGTGAGCAAAAGGCAAAACAAAAGAAAATAAAAATAAACCGTAGCAACCAAAGTAAAAAAAATAAAGGCAATGAGTTGAAAACCAGGCAAAACCAGAAAATTAAATACACAATAAATCAGAAGGAAGTAATGATTTAGCCACAGATCACATAAGGATCATGGCCAAGACTGACCTTTTATATCGGTTGCTGATTACATCAAGGTCACAACCCCGGAGACTCCACCCCTAGAAATGAGAGTCATGATCCTGACAACAATACACAATATGGCTTCTCTTAAAGGCAAAACATCAATTTCCAGCCTAAATCATGACACAAAGTAAAAAAAGCCTTTGGACAATGTTACATGGACACACTTCAATTGCAAAATCATGCCAGATTTCTTTACCCCAAATATTGAAAGGGCAGCCTCCAATTCATCACAAAGCACAGCATATACCAAGCAAAAATGATAAGACCACATCTCATTGTAATATAATGTAAATGGAGAACTGCTTCAATGTATGTGTGTTTTTGTGCACCTCTGGCTAATGCCATTGAATCCCTACATATATAATATGTTAGGTGTCATATAAGGGCCATGAACATTGACTATTCACAAATGTAGCTCATTTTCAGACAAGAAACAATGTTTTTACTTAAAAGATGGCTGCAATAAGCTATAACCCTTTACATATACTTTATCCAGACACAGACACATGTCTATTTTGTAGTTACTAAATAGAAAATGAGGTCTCTAAACATTTTAGAAATAGGCACCTTAGTCCAGTGCACTGTGTTACTCCAGGTAGTGAGTCAATGAAAGGCAGGGTTTATTCACACAAGAGGTGATTTGTTATCAAGCCTGAAACAAATGATATTTAGATCACTGCAACTCCATTACATTTACATTTATTTGCTTAGCAGACCCTTTTATTTAAAGCAACTTAAAAAGGAGGTAAACAACTGAGTATCATTGGGCTACAGCTTGTTTGTTTTGCAAGCCTAGTAGAACAGGTAACAAAAGTTGATGGCCACAAGTGAAAAGATGTAATAACTCATACATTAACAATCAATAAAGCAATTACACTTAAATAGCCAAGAATATAAAGTACCACAGGGCAAAGTTTTTCTTTTCTTTTCAGTTAGACAGATATTCACAAAAACAGATGGGTCTTCAATTGCTTCTTGAATACATTGAGGGAGTTAGCAGTATGGATGGAGGTGGGCAGCCCGTTCCACCACCTCAGAACCAAAAGTGTCCAGATTGAGGCTTGATGCCATGTAGATATGGCATCACCAGACGCTGTTCCCTGGCAGTCCTGATTGGGCGAGATGCAGCATAGCACTTCATCAATGTCTCCATATAGTCCCATTGACTACTCAGTTGGCAAGCATCAGGGATTTGAATTTGATGTGTGCTGCTAGAAGGAGCGATTGTAGCAACCTGAAGAGAGGAGTGACATGTGCCCATCTCGTCTGGATAAATACAAGAAGGGCCACTGCATCATGGATCATCTGCAGTGTCTTGATAGCACATGCAGATACTCATGCCAAAAGTGAGTTGCAGTAGTCTAGACATTACAAGACCAAAGCCTGGAACAGATGTTGTTTTGCATACTCTGTCAGAAAAGGTCTGATCTTGTGGATGTTGTACAGCACGAACCTGTAATGAGAAATATGGACAGAAAAGGATAGCTGCTCATCAATCACCACCCCAAGGTAGTGAACTGACCTGGTGGGTGCTAGTGATAGTGAGCCAAGCTGTACAGAGATGGGGAGTTGAGTAGACTGGCTGACCAGGATCACAAAAAGCTCAGTTTTTGCCAGGTTGAGCTGTAGATGGTGGTCCATTACTCCCTGTGTTTTCATTACAACTTCCAGCATGACTATCTGTTCACAATTCAGGTTTATATAAAGCCTGTGTTCATTGTGAATAACCTGTATGTACTACACTATTCTTTGTATGCTCCAAAACACCTCTAAAACTCCTGAGTCTATTACTTTGTAACCTTAATTATCTATGGTTGATCCTCAACAAAATATACAAAAGGAATTCTAATTAATGTGATCACAAGCTTGATATGAACATGGTTTAAGAGTTCTAAAAAAGAAACACAGAAAACAATTCATCATTGCAGATAAAATAAGAATTTCTAATTAACCAATAAGAGATTTTGATCTCATTCATTTTTGGAGATGAATGATTGAGACAGTGCTCCTTAGGCTATAGTACTTTTTTTTTTAACAATTTGAGATATCCTGCACTGTAATACTCCTGGTGAGGCATCTGATAGCGCAAAGCCTACTTTATAAAAATAGAGGTAACAAAACAATCAAAAGAAAGGGAGAAAGTCTCAAAATATAGTCTGGCTACACTGACTTACTTCAACCTATCATCATTACATTTTTAAGATTCACAAATTGGCAATGCATTCTGAAAGAAGCTCATCATGTTCAAGATGATTCATATTAAGGTTCACTTCTTTGTTTCTTTCCTGGCTTTAGCCCTGTTATGGTGCATCTGAGATGTTTGTCAGGCATCTCAGATGCACTTAAGATAGTAAAAGCTGAAATTAGGCCATGGTTCAGAAGACTCCACATACGACTCCCTGGAAGAGGCACTTGCAGCAATTGATAAATTAATCACCAATAGCACATTCCTGCAATGATGCACAGTGCTTTTTTCTTAATGTGTAATTTGTTCCTGATTGTACGTAAGTGCATGTTTTTTTAGTCTATTGCATTTATGTACTGTTTATAAATCATTTAGGACATTACTTTTGTTCAGTTCAGAGTTCTGTTTATTATATGTACCTGCAGTGATTGTTTCTGTCTCATTCTGGCAATTAATTTACACACTATTGCTTATATTGGAATATTGACTGTCTTCCTTGCTCAAATGAGGGGATGGGTTCTTAGGGGGGGGATTGGGGCACAGTATGTCATTGAATCACTGGGTGCCGTTTCATATTTGTCTTCTTTGTACCATGCTGTGTTACTTTTGTCAGCAAAGGACTTGATTTCCCATAATCTTTGGCTGTTTATCAGTTTTATGCACCAAGGATCTGGACTGGGTAAGGGGTGGGGACACCAATTCCCTTCCATCCTATTACTATTTAATTTCTGTGTTTACTTGATTGACAGCAAGTCTACAATGGTTGTTGAGGTGTTTGATGTTTGGAGTGGGGGGAAAGGGTTTAAGTAGAAGTAGTACTGGTATTACTGGTGGGTGGTTTTGGGTGGGATCATGAGTCAGGAAAATTTTTTGCCAAGTTCAATGATATTGTGAGTTTGCAGACTGTTGTTTTTTCCTTTCTTTCTATGCTTGCATTTATTCTGTTATTCTTTTCTTATCCAAATCATGACTAATCTTAACATTATTTCTTGGAATGTCAGGGCACTGAACTCTGTCCCTCATCACACAAGTACACTTTTTTCACAGATATCAGATAATATAGCCCTAATTTAGGAATTGCACTTATTGGCTGCTGATGTTCACCACCGTCAAAGAGCTTGCAGATCAATATCACTGAAGTAGGTAATGATGATATTGGTTTGGTCTCTTTGTCCTAGCAGAACAACATCTCTACAGATGGAGAGCTGTAAACTGGTGATTGCATCCACATATACTCCTTACAATTCTTTGTATTTTCCTGATCTAGCACGTCAATTTCTAAAATTCCATGCCTATGAATTATTAGTCATAAATGATGCTAACACAGTAATTAATCCTCTATTAGATAAAGTAAAATAGGCTAGGTGTTCTTATTTTGCCAATCTCCTAACACATAGCAAAAATAACCAATATTCAATACCATTAACAACATTGTTACACCTTCTCCCCAGCATACTTTGCTTATTTCACATGATAACTGCATACATGTCTTAACATGTATTTTTGTGAATAGGGTGATGGACTTGCAATCTAAAATCTTCCTAAGTTTGTCCCCATATGATGATGTCACACAGTGTCCAGAGTCTTTTACTTTGTTTTCACAGATTTCACTTAATCTATTTACAATACAGTGGAACCTTGGTTCACGAACGTCTCGGTACACATACAAATCATACAAATCGGTTTACGACCAAAAAGTTCGCCAAACTTTTGCCTCGGTTCACGACCACACACTCGGTATACGAACAAGCCAGTTTCCCTTTTGGTTTGTACATGTTCAGTCTCTCCCTGTGCATTTCCTGTGCAGTGAGCAAGAGAGAGGGCGAGTGAGCGTGTCAAACACACACACACACACACACACACACACACACACACACACACACACACACACACAGGCAGCGCGAGAGAGAGCCGCGCACACACACAGGCAGCGCGAGAGAGACAGAGGCACTCACACACAGGCAGCGAGAGAGATAGAGCTGGACGCATAAGGTAGGAAGGCAGTTAAAGAATGCACTGGGCTTGATTTTGTTTTCACTTCTGTTTACAGCGATCGGTTCGTAGCGTGCATTGTTGCAATGTTACTTTTCTTGGTGGTTTATTAAATTACGGATTTTTTCAAATGTTAATTTTTTTCCCTGTGCTTAAAACTCATTAAAAAAAAAGTGTTTTTAGCCAGCGGTTGGTAGTGCTATAGCGCAAACTATTGCAGTGTTAGTTTTCTCTGTTGTTCAAGGTTTTCTCAGTGTTATTCAATGTTTTTATATTTAGTTTACTATTACGCTGTGCATCCATCCATCCATTTTCCAACCCGCTGAATCCGAACACAGGGTCACGGGGGTCTGCTGGAGCCAATCCCAGCCAACACAGGGCACAAGGCAGGAACCAATCCCGGGCAGGGTGCCAACCCACCGCAGGACACACACAAACACACCCACACACCAAGCACACACTAGGGCCAATTTAGAATCGCCAATCCACCTAACCTGCATGTCTTTGGACTGTGGGAGGAAACCCGGGGGTACACGGGACACGGGGAATACATGCAAACTCCATGCAGGGAGGACCCGGGAAGCGAACCCAGGTCCCCAGGTCTCCCAACTGCGAGGCAGCAGCGCTACCCACTGCGCCACCGTGCCGCCCTACGCTGTGCATTCTATGGTTTAATTAACTATATTTGTGCTTAAAAACTTAAAAAAAATATATATTTACATACAGTTCGTATGGTCTGGAACGGATTAATTGTATTTACATACAATCCTATGGGGAAAATTGCTTCAGTTCACAACCAAATCGGTTTACAACCAGAGTTTTGGAACGAATTATGGTTGTGAACCGAGGTTCCACTGTACTTGGCAAGATGAAACCTGTATCATACTCTGTAGAGATATTACCTCCTTCTGTTTTACTTGGGGCCCTCACCATCATCAGTCTGTCTTTGCTGTCTATAATCAGTGGCTCTCTGAAGGAAGGTAATGTTTCCTACTATTTTAAACACGGCAAGGTAATTCCTTTTCTAAAATACCTAACCTCGGCCCTAGCTCTGTATGCAACTATCAACCAATTTCAAAATTATCATCTATTAGTAGAATATTAGAAAAGGTTGTAGAAATCCAATTTAAATCTCCATTACACAATTTACAGATTTTTGATCCCTTACAATCTGGTTTTAAGCAGCACTCCACTGAGACTGATCTTTTAAAGGTCTATAATGATCTCCTAATGGCTACTGATGCAGGAAATTATTCCATACTTGTTTTACTCTACCTTAGTGCAGCCTTTGATACTGTAGATCATAACATTTTATTTAATAGGCTTAGACAGTTGGCTGGTATTTCAGGCTGTGCCTTAGACTGGTTTTTATCCTACTTATCAAATAGGAGCTTTTCTGTTACCATAGTATGTGTAACTTTTCTTCTGCCACTGCTTCTCTAAACTGTGGGGTTCCTCAAGATTTAATCCTTTGTCCATTGTTATTTGAATTTCACATCTTTCCTTTAGCAGGGATCATTCAGTCTTTTAAAGATATCACTTTTATGCTGATGATATTCAGCTGCATATTTCTTTGAAACCACACCAGATCGATAAGTTGTCTGCCCTAGTTAATTGTGTTTCACAGATTAAAGAGTGGCTCTCTAACAATTAAATTTTGGAAGTTATATTTGATTTCTCTTTGAGTTTTAACTTGCATGTTAAATCTATATCTAATTCCTGTTACTCTCATTTAAGGAACATTTCAAAATTGCGATCTACAGTTTCATCATCAGAGCTGGAAAAAGTGCTTAGATTATTGTAATATGTTGTTTACAGGCTTGGACAAATAATCCCTTTCATGTCTTCAAGCTATACAAAATATAGCAACCAGGTTACTAATAAGTTCCAGAAAGAGAAACCATATTTCATTTATTTTATACTCTTTTCATTGGCTTCTGGTGGATTTTTGGATTTGTTTTAAAATTTTTGGTACTTGCGTATAGAGCATTCAATGGACAAACTCCATTCTGTTTATCCAATCTCTGTCTCACACTTACTGCCTCTCGCACACTTAGTTCTCAGAATTGATCTGTTTGTTGTTCCTCACACAAGATTAAAAGCAAGGTGGGATATAGCCTTTCAATCTTTTCACCGACGATTCGGAACAATTTCTCTCTTCACCTTCATATGGCTGACTCTGTTGACACATTTAAAGAACAGTTAAAATTTTGTTTAGCAAGACTTTTGCTTAGAGTCTTATTGTAACTAATTTTATTTTTATTTATTCAAGTTTTAATTTATATTAATTTAATTTACTTAATGTATTTGATAAATTTTACTTTATTATGTATCTTAATGTGTCCATGTCCTGCGTAGTTTAATCCTTTTATTTTTCTTTTATTGTACACTGCTTTGTGACTTATCGACTGTGAAATGTGCTTTATAAACAAACTTTACTTACTTACTTACAATGGCCCTCCTCCATTATTTTAGAATACTCTCCATTTTGTCATTTCTTTATGTAATCTTTGTTGATGGTTTTCACCCACTAAATCCCTCAGTAAAAGAATTCTCCATTTTTCCTCTTGCCATAAACCACAATCTTGCAACAAGTCTCTCCCACTTTAGCTCATCAGTTTTAAATACATCTTTAATTTTATCATGTCTTTCGGGTCTCTTTAATGCAACTGTGTTAACTTCATTCCTCTTCATGTGCTCCTTACTGGTCATTCAACACATCTTTTTTAAATAACAAGACTTTTTGTGAGCAGCTTGAAAACAAACTAATTGAATTTCTGAGTTTTAACCAGGGTTCAGTAGATGATACTAGTGTAGTTTGGGAGGCAGTTGAAGGATTTATCTGGGATTTCACTACTGCACATCCATTTCGCCAATCCCATGTTACATGCCAGACAATCTCTGATTTGGAATCCAGACTTTCAGCATTAGAAGCTAAAGACTTCTAGAGATTGTGAAGGTTTGAACTGAGCTCAAAGCCCTGACTCAGAGAGCAGAGTTTCTGATTAATCACTGTATCTGTTATTATACATCACCTGACAAACTCAGTATATTACTTCCACTAAGACTTAGGATGTGCAACAAATCCTTTCTATTAGGACAAACTTCAAGTTCAACATCTACTGATCTTCAAATTGTTAATAAGGAATTCTGAAATTATTTCAGTAATTTGTTTTCAGATGTCATAACTAATATCTCCCTGTACTGAAAGCGTTTCTTGACAAGCTACATTTTCAACACCTCACAGATGATGACGCATTTATTTTGTATAGCCCCATCACCTTAGCTGAACTCAAAGAGGCTTCAGACTTGAGTTTAGATGGGATTCCATTAGAGGTAATTACCTTCTTTTGTAAGTAATTACCGTATATGCTCATGTATAAGTCGGGTCTTGAAACCAGAAAAATCTATCATAAAATCAGACCCTGACTTATATGCCCGTTCAAAATGTGACACTTAATTTTTTTTTTTTACATCTTCTTGTCTCCTCCAATCTTGCATCAGTTTCTCAGACGCATCAAATTTTGTTGCAGCAGCGCAGTTACCAATTTTTTTTGCTACTTCAACGACTTTTAATTTAAAACTAGCTTCATATTTTCTTCTGATCGAACGCTCCATAATAGATAAGGGATGCTTCTCAATAAAGGTGTATGAGGGTGTGAGATACAAAAAACACAAAATAGTGCAAATGTTGCTTCGGAATAGTTTGGGTATTACCGTGTGGTCACATAGGCTCAATAGAGAGAGAGAGAGAGAGAGAGAGAGAGAGAGAGAGAGAGAGAGAGAGAGAGAGAGAGAGAGAGGTCCATTGCTGCACCCACATAGAAAAAAAAGGTCATGTGCTCCATGGTTACTCTCTCAGGTGGGCGTTAGCATATCATAATCTCCTGGACCAATAGCGTGTGTTTTCTGCATTTGACATATACGACCAACATTACAAGATACCAGAAATTATACTGTAAAATAAAGTCCCAATTTATCCGTGGGAGAACTTATCCACGAGTATATATGGTATCTGCCCCCTTTATTGACATAATCAAAGAGGCAACCTCATCTGGGGCCTCATGCATAACGCCGTGCATAGAAGTCACATTAAAACATGGAATATGGACAAAAGTGGAAATATGCGTACACACAAAAAAATTGAGATGCACAAAACCATGCGTACACCAACTTCCACACACTTCAGCTCCATAAATCCCAGTCAGCGTGTAAAGTAACGCATGTGCCCGCGTCTACCATCCTACACCAACCCCTGCCGGAATTTTGTATATTTTAATATGCTTATCAGTATCAATATCACCTTCCCTGTTCAGTGTTCGGTTAAAAGATAATGGCAAAAGCACCTGAAAAAAATAATTTCAGCGAATGAAAAGTGGAGGCAAGGAAAAATGTACTATTTGTTGGTTTAAGCAGTAGTATAAACAACTAAAGGAAGTTGATTGAGTGATACAGAGTGGCGAAGAAACTCAGAAGTTCAAGTTTGGAAAGTCACACAGTACCCGAAATAAAAAAAGAAGTGGTCAGATATTAAAGTCAACATGAAAAGGCAAGTCGTAGCCTGTCATCTGAGTGTCATATGAAAACATATTAGGTTACAGAGAAAAGAAAAAAAATAGGGACACAGTGAAAAAAAAAGTTGAAATGTCCACTTTAATCTCATAGTTTATTTTGTCATTAAAGTAGAACATTGTAAACTTAATCTTAAAATCAAGTTTAAATTTACTGGTGTTTCTCAGATCCCATCATAACTAAAGTAGCACATTAAATGCTGCATATTATAAGTGTTCTTCAATGGGCTCGATGTGTGTGAATCACAGAATACATTACATTCATGATATTACATCCATCCATCCATCCATTTTCCAACCCGCTGAATCCGAACACAGGGTCACGGGGGTCTGCTGGAGCCAATCCCAGCCAACACAGGGCACAAGGCAGGAAACAATCCCGGGCAGGGTGCCAACCCACCGCAGGACACACACAAACACACCCACACACCAAGCACACACTAGGGCCAATTTAGAATCGCCAATCCACCTAACCTGCATGTCTTTGGACTGTGGGAGGAAACCGGAGCGCCCGGAGGAAACCCACGCAGACACGGGGAGAACATGCAAACTCCACGCAGGGAGGACCCGGGAAGCGAACCCAGGTCCCCAGATCACCCAACTGCGAGGCAGCAGCGCTACCCACTGCGCCACCGTGCCGCCCATCATGATATTACAGCTCTCTGAAAAATTTCAATACTAAGATGTATACTTGATATCATTTTCATGATGAAATGAATTAAAGCATATACTAAACATGGTGGCACAATAGTAGCAATGAGCTGGTGCCCTGTTCACAGATTGTTCCTGCCTCCTGCAAGATGCTTGCTAGAACGTACGTGACCCTCGATGAAATAATTTAATGCAGCAGTACTGTCTCTTTCAAAAGTACCAACCCCCAATTCCTGTCCTTTCTTTTCTTTCTCCATGTAACCAATTGCCACACAATAAGCTCCTTAATAGATGTCAAACCATCTGTAAGCTTAGAATGCTGATTCTTTAAATTTTTTAAGGAAAATTGAAATATCTTCATAGTACACGCGTAATTATTCTAGTCCATCTACCCATCCAGTCCCAGCAAACATACAGCATGAGGTAGGACCAATCCCTGGACAGGGCGCCAGCTCATTGCCACTGCTGCGCCACCGTGCCCACACATTTAATTATTAAAAGTATACATTATTTAAATTAAGTTAAAATGTATCTGTTTAATGTAATATACATACTTTAAGCCATTTTATTTTAAAAATTATATCAAGAGCTCCAAGAAGATAGCTCTTGGAAATCTAAATAGACTTAAAAGTCACTCGTCATCATCTGTAAATACGCACTCTCTTCTATTCAATTGAATTGAATTCCTTTATTGTTATTGTATGGCTCAATGAGACTCAATAGGCAAATCCTCTATAAACTTATTTTCCTATAAAATGATAAAATAATAGTAATAATAATAATAAAAAAATATACAATATGAAAGCATAAGTACAATATACATGTACATATAGTGCAGATTGTGCAAATGGTTCATAAAGTGGCTCCAGGTTGTGCAAAATTACACCTTTAGTGCAATGAGGTAATTGCAATTCTAAGTACAAACAGTTCTACCAGGAACACTTGATGGACTGATTGAGTGCATTTATAGCGCTTGGCGTGAAACTATTTCTGAACCTCAAGGTTCGTGCAGGAATGGCTCTGAAGCATTTTCCAAATAGGAGAAGTTCAAATAGACTGTGTGCATGACTGAGGCAGCATTGTTCTAACAATGTTCTCCAGGATAGAAGCTATATTCCAATAATCCTCTGCACTCTTGATACAACTCGCCATAGAGCTTTCTGATATGCTGCTGTACAGCTGTGATTCCACACTCAGATACAGTGGGTTAAAATACTCTGAGTGGTGCACTGAGAGTAACAATGCTAAAGTAGCTATGGTATTTGGAATAATTTAGCTATTCCGTGGACCATTATATTGTTACAGGTTGATTACAATCAGATGCCTTAAATTTATAAACAATATGCCATTAAATTCAGTGTATTTCAAAAAGCTGCGTCAGGGTTTGTCAGTTTAAAAAAGAATGGGAAACAACACATGAACAGTAGCACTGCTTTGACACTTGGTGTGGCCAGTTTGCAAAACCTTGTGGAAAGTTGCATACGCATAGGGTAAGGCTGGTGTGATAATGTGTGTGGCTTTATGCCAAGTTTAGTTTTTATACATCTTGAAGTGAGTGTGGAAACGGGCGTACACAACATTTTTGTGTGTACGCACCGTTTATACATGCGGCTCCTGGTCATCTAAACTGAAGAGTTAATATGGATCAAATCTCTATTAAAACAAAGTGGGGATCCTACATTATGTCAAAGTCTCAGGCCCCTCTCAGTTATGAATTCAGACACTACTTTTATCTAATCTCCTTGCCCGTTGGTAAGAGCCAATCTTAGAATGTTTAATGTTAATATTAGAACTGCTTAATTTCAATAACAGAATATCATTTTCTCATAGCTACATAGATTAAGGTATAGTCTTTTACCCCTTGTAAATTAATATGAAATAGAACTTCCTTTCCATTCCAGACTGAGGAATAAACCACATCATCCTCCTCTGCCCAGTATCCGGTTCCTTTCATTTAGAAAACAAAATAGATGATCTAAAGGGACATCAGGGATTGCAATGTTCTTTGTTTGACTGAAACATGGCTTTCACCTCGAATGAGGCCTATCTGGATGAGGTAGAGACCAATACCAGACCAATCACTAACCTAATCTGAGTATTTTTCTGTCTTTCGGATGGATAGAACAGCTGAATCCGGAAAAGTAAAAGTTGCAGGTGTTTGTTTTATGATAAACAATAAATGGTAAATCCCAGGAACATCAGCGTTTTCACACTCCTGCTCTGCTATCTGGAACATCTAAAGCTCATTATTTGCTGTGTGAGTTTTCTGCTGTCATCATCATCTCTGTCTATATAAACCCTCAGGCTAACTTAGATAAGGCTTTGTTTAAACTCCACGATGTGCTTAGTGAACATCTAAACACGCACCTGGATGTAGTATTTATTGTGGTAGGGGACTTTAACAAAGCTAACCTCAGATGGGTCATGGCAAACTTTTACCAGAACATCACATGCCCAACCAGAGGGGAAATACACTGGATCATTGTTACACTCAGTCTGGCTACAAAGCTCTTTCACAAAACGCATTTGGGAGGTCAGACCATCTCGCCATTTTCCTTCTATTGGAGGATCCACTAACAAGAGAGTTCAAACGTTGCTCTGCCCAATCAGAAGCCATGCTATAAGACATGCTTGATGACATGGACTGGGACGTGTTCCAATCGAACTGTAACAACGTCAACAAGTTTGTGGATGCCGCTGTCAGCTTTATTGCTACGCAGTCCATCGTTTCAACAAAAGTAATACAGTGTTTTACCAAACAGAAGCCATGGATGCGGTGAACGTGCGCACTGCGGCTTATAATGCAGGATTGTGGACTGGAGACTATAGTGAGTACAAAGCAGCCTGCTACTGTCTAAGGAAGGCCGTGAAGAAGGCAAAGTGCCAGTACAAAGAGAAAGTGGAGTCTAACTTTCATCTGGGGGACAGCAAACGAATGTGGGAGGGACTAAAGACCATTACGGACCTTAGAAGTAGACCCACTGTGCGCGTTGATTCTTCTCTGGCTGATGATCTGAATGCTTCCTATGTGCCATTTTACTTTAACGGTGCTAGTAGTAATTTGCCTTTCATAGAGGATAATATGGCTAGCACTAGGACCACTCAAAACAGCGGAGTTGTGATGTCTGTTTCAAAGCAAGATATTCTTAGTGCTGTGAGCCATTTGAACTACTGGAAAGCACCATCTCCGGGCGCATTCTTAAATCATGTGCTGATCAGCTAGCTTGAGTGTTTACATCCATCCTTAATGACTCTTTAGCCCAGTCTGTGGTTCCTACCTGTTTTAAAAAAATTGTTTTTGTAGCCATACCAAAGAACAACAAATCCATATGGCCTTAATGATTACCGCCCTATAGCACTGACATCTCTTGTCATAAAGTGCTTTGGAGGAAGGTCTTTCCTTCCAAGGGACTTTGATCCAATCCAGTTTGATACCATAAAAACAGGTCTAAAAAGAAGACACCTTCTCTCGTATTCTACACACCTTCTTGTCCCATGCAGACAGCAACAAGGGGAATTATGTAGGATTGTTGTTTATAGACTACAGCTCGGCCTTTAACACCATTGTCCCCACCTACTGGCCACAAAGCTTAAAGACCTGGGTCTGAACACCTCCCTTTGTGACTGGGTGCAGAATTATCTAACAGGCAGAGTAGGCAACTGTTTCTCTAATACTATCACTGTCAACACAGGAGTTTCACAAGGCTGTGTATTGAGTGTCCTGCCGTCTTCCCTTTACACACATGATTGTGTGGTCAAGCACAGCTCTAACAGCATTGTTAAGTTTGCTGATGATACACTGATCTTATGCCTCATTTCCAACAATGACAATGAGGCCTATCTGGATGAGGTAGAGAACTTGGCAGTATGGTACCAGGCTCAAAACCTCTCACTGAATGTTAGCGAAACCAAGGAGCTAGTGGTGGACTTCAGCAACAGATCTACCGTCCCTTCAGCATAAATGGGTGTGTACATTACCGAAGACCTGACATGGATCCAGCACACACAAACTCAGGTTAGGAAAGCAAGACAGTGCCTTTATCACCTGAGGCGATTGAGGAAATTCAAGGTCTCACCAATTATTTTGAAAACTTTTTATGCTGACACCATAGAGAGCATCCTAACACAGAGCTGCACATCATGGTTTGGGAATTTCCCAGTCTAAGATCACCAAGCCCCGCAGAGAGTGGTGCATTCAGCAGAGTGCATCTTAAGATTGGCACTGCCCTCTCTGTAGGACGTCTACACCAAGTGCTGTAACACCAGGGCAATTAGAATAATTACGGACTCTACCCACCCCAGCAACATACTGTTCAGTCTGCTCAACTCAGGCAAGGAGCTGTGCAGCTTAATGCCAAAGACAGAGAGACTCAAGAGAAGCTTCTACCCTCAGGCCATCAGAATCCTGAACCCTGACATGTCAACAAACTTAATTTTAACCTAGTTTAACTTATTTTGATTTAAATTAGTTAATTTTAATTAATTTTATTTAATTATTTTTTATGTCCTTTTCTTATTTTATTGCTTTTGTTATGCACAATCTTGGTGTAGACTAGCTTTTCATTTCACTAAATTTTGTACTTGTATAACTGTGTGTGTGACAAGTAAAACTTTTGAATCTCGAATCTGCTTTATCTGTAAAAACTGAGAGTTAATTAAGCAGTTAGGAAATAGTCTTATTGCTAGCATGGACTGTTAGATATTTTTGCATATAGGAGAAGGCATACAGTTTTAAGCAGAACTTTCTTTAAGCCAGAACTTTTCTTTTCTTTATTTTTTTCTATTTTTATGTACCATTTTGCTTTGAAATTTTAATAAAACTTTAAAACTTTTAAAAATAAAGATATTTGGTCTGTGGTATTGTTTTGAAACATGAATCACACCTATGAAGCAAACTTAAAGCTGCAGAACTTTGACAATTTGGGACAAACACAGCTACAACATTCTGTCGGAAAACTGCCATCGGAAGGCTTTGAACTGGAAAACACCCTTTGCCATCACAGACAACTGCTGCAGCAGCACCTTCGATAGTCATTCTTATATGCTCAGAACTCAATGGAATTTTTCAAAGGCTTCAAGAGCTTGAGCTTTAAGCAGTCAGGCACAAATGCCTAACACAAGCGCTGACACTCAGAGCATCAAGCAGGATTTGTGGGACATATGTGAGTTCATACAGAAGTAAACGAAAAGTCAGAAGGCAGCTGCTGAAGTTGCTAGAATGTTAGCCCAGCAAAGTGGTAAGGAAAACGAAACTCCTGTACCATGTGAGCGTTAAGAAAGGCACCTAAAATGTATAAATAAAATAAAAATGTGTAAAGAAAAAATGAAATGTCAGATATGCTGTTTACAGCACCCATACATCCTGCATATCAAAAAAGAGGATGGAGCTACATCCAGTAAAGCTACATCCAGTGAGGCAACATCCACAAAAGAGGAAACTAAGAAGGAAATCTGTGCTCTCACTGGGGCCGGAGAAGAATATACACTGTATGTAGTTCTTATTAAGATAAAATCTAAGAAGAGCAAAATATATATAAAAACATACACCTTTATAGACCCTGGTATCACAGTAACAATTTGTACTGAAAATCTTCAGAGACAGTTAAACCTATGTGGAAAAAGAGCTCAGGTATTCTTCAAAACTATTAGTAATTGTGATGCTGATTCAAAAATGCTAACTAAAAGTACTATTTTCTCAGATATGCAAGTCTTTGGCCTCAATGATAATGCATATAATGATTTGCCAAATGTCTATACGCAGGTCACCATTCCAGTTGACAGAGAAAATACTCCATGACAGGAAGGCACTGCAAAGTGGTCATACCTTGAAGAGGTACATTTACCATTTATAGATTCTGAAGTTGATCCTTTAATAGGTATCAATAACCCCAAAGTCTTCGAGCTGTGGCAAATCATACCTAGCAGAGGAAGAGAACCTCATGCACATGGATGAACGGTCAGTGGGCTATGCAGAGAAATAGACAACTTCACAAAGCACAGTGGTAATCTGTATAAATATTCTGTTAATCAAGTGTCAATAACAGATTTAGAAGAAATGTTGTACCAACAATACAATTCAGATTTCCCAGAACACAGCTGTGAAGAGAAAAAAGAAATGTCGCAGGAGGACATGAAGTTTATGTGCACAGACTCAGAGTCTGCAAGACTGGTAGGTGGCCACTATTGTTTAAATTTGCCTTTAAAAAATGAAACAATTAAATGCCAAACAGTCACTGTATTTCAGAACAGTGTCAAAATAAAGCTAAGCAAAAATTCAGGTTTCCACAAAGACTATAAAGCTTTCATGAGAGACATTATAGATAAGGGTTATGCTGGGAACTTCTTGTTAATACGAGAGCATCAGTGGCCAAAAAGACCAGATCAACTGAATGATTCACTTTACAAAGATGATTCAGAAATTAAAATCTGTGCAGTTAATATGACAAGGTAGAAAATATCACTGAACCCGTAAATAAACTCATCACCTACTTTTCAGAATGGTTACACTTAAAGAAGGTTGTGGCTTGGTTTCTTAAATTTAAAGACATACTGCTGGACTTAAAAAATGAAAGAAAGACATTCCAACCTGAAGTCAATCAATCCGAAAGTAATCCAGAAAAACAAAAAACGCTCTTCACAGAGCACATGAAAAGGTACAGCTAACATCAAAACCAAACCTGGTTTCTTCAGAAGACTTGGCTAAACCTGAATCAGAGCTTATCTGCCTCAGTCAGGTACAAGAATTTCCAGAAGAATTACAGGTTTTAAAGAAAAATGCCAGTGTAAAAAGAACAGCCAAATCTTTAAACTGGACCCCATCATAAAAGATGGAATACTGACAGTCGGAGGCAGACTCAACAAAATTGCTATACTAAAAGAAGCTAAATATCCTGCAATTCTACACAAACATTCACATATTGCTTCTCTTATATTATAGAACATTCACAAAGAAATCTGACATTGTTGACGCAATTATATGGTTCCACAGCTATGCCAGAAATATTGGATACCACAAGCAAACTGAATTATCAGAAAAATCATTTCAAAGTTTGTAACATGCAGAATAAATAACATGAAAGCAGGTGAGCAAAATTTGTTACCTGACCAACCATCTTTCTCCAGTGCAGGACTTGATTATTTTTGACCCTTTCAGGTTAAAAGAGGACGAAGTCTAGTCAAGAGGTATAGAGAAATTTTCAATTGTCTAACAATCACAGCTGTCCGCTTAGAGACTGCACAAAGGCTGAACACTGATTCTTGTATTAATGCTATATGTTGATCTCATTTGCAGAAGAGGGCAAGTTAAAATCATGCACTCAGAAAATGAAACAAACTTTACTGGGGCAAAAAGATAGTTACATGAAGCAATTAAAAATCTTGACCAAGAAAACAATAGCAATGCCATTATGAAGAAAAAAATCAAATGGATTTTTCATCAACCATAAGCCTCTCACCAAGAATGGGAAAGACAAATCAGAAGCATAAGAAAGCATAAGAAAGATTCTAAGCTCAAAACTTAACCAGCAAATACTCGACAATGAAAGTTTCCAAACAGTAATGTGTGAAGTTAAATCAATCATCAATAACAGACCCCTCACAAAGATATCTAATGACCCAAATGATTTGGAGGAACTTACACCCAATCACTTGCTCTTATTGAAGACACAGCCTGACATGCCTCCTGGACTCTTTTGTAAAAATGAACAGTACACTCGAAGAAGCTGGGGGCAAGTTCAATACACGGTCAATTTGTTTTGGAAAAGATGTTCTAAAGAGTGGGCGGCACGGTGGCGCAGTGGTAGCGCTGCTGCCTCGCAGTTAGGAGACCCGGGTTCGCTTCCTGGGTCCTCCCTGCGTGGAGTTTGCATGTTCTCCCCATGTCTGCGTGGGTTTCCTCCGGGCGCTCCGGTTTCCTCCCGTTAAAACGTTTCTGTGTTTACACAGATTATTGTAGAAATGGAACACACATGAAATGCATGTGTTCCAAATAACAATCTATTATTTCCATCTAAACCTCCAGCACTTCATTCCCAGATAATCAAGGCTGGAAATGGGAGAATTTTGTGCCTGTTTTGCGGCGGTGGAGGAATGGAATAGTAGGCTGCTTGCTGCTTGTCTTGATCGGCACATTTACAAGACAATAGATGCTGACTGAGAGGTGTGAAGGGATTTAAGGTGGGCCAGATTTACATGTTTTTTCGTAAGCTGTGGTAATTCTAGTGTTAAGCAGTTAGGAAACATTCTTACTGCTAGCATGTACTGTTAGATATGTTTGCAAATAAGAGATGGCATACAGTTTTCTGACTGTGCTTAACGTGCCTAAAGTTTGACTGTATGACCAAACTTAGAGAAATTAAATAAGAAAAATAAGCCTTTAACAGAACATTTCTTGTCTTTAATATCAATTTTTCTGTATTTCTGTGTGAACTGTTTTGCTTTGAAATGTTACATTTTTACTAAAACTTTTAAAAATGAAGATATTTGATTTGTGGAATTATTTGTAACATGCATCACACTATTGCCTGTATAATCCTATGAAGCAAACTAAAAGTTGCTGTACTTTGGTAATTTGGGACAAATGCAGCTACTCTGTCAGTTACAGAAAGCTATTCACAGATTGGTTCACCCCGATCAAACTGGCTTCACTACCATATGGCTAACTTCAGATAATGTTGGAAGGATTCCATATTTTATTGATTCTGCTAGAAATCTCAAAACTCCCACAACACTCCTCTCACTTGATGTAGAGAAAGCTTTTGATTGCATGAACTGGCCTTTCTTGTGACAGGTGATGGAGAGAAACATTATACCCCCTCCCCACAGCTGTTGTCCTTAAACATTCTTCAGTCTCATATCCCTTCCCCCATTAAAAAGGGGGCTAGACAGGGATGTCGACTTTCTCCTCTCCTCTTTAATCTAACCCTTGAACATTGACAATAGCATAATTCTCAGAAGTTGAAACCAACAATTTGTCATGTCTCCTCTAATATTCATCCATCCATTATCCAACCCGCTATATCCTAACTACAGGGTCACGGGGGTCTGCTGGAGCCAATCCCAGCAAACACAGGGCGCAAGGCAGGAAACATACCCCGGGCAGGGTGCCAGCCCACCACTGTCTCCTCTTATATGATTTTTCTAAATGCTCATGATGTTCTCCTTTACATTTTTTGTATAGCCCAAAATCACACAAGAAGTGCCGCAATGGGCTTTAACAGCCCCTGCCTTTTGACAGCCTCCCAGCCTTGACTCTTTAAGAAGAGAAGGAAAAACTCCCAAAAAACCCTTGTAAGGAAAAAAAAATGGAAGAAACCTTGGGAAAGGCAGTTCAAAGGGAGACCCCTTTCCAGGTAGGTTGGGCATGCAGTGGGTGACAAAAAAAAGGGGGTAAATACAACACAATACACAAAACAGAACACAAGTAATCCTCATTACAATATAATAGTGCAACAGAAATCTTACAAGTACAGAGCAGAATTCAACAGTAGATTACATCACATAATAAAATTTAGATTTGTTCAGAGTCCTGGAGACCTTGGTCATCAAGCTTCATCCCCCTATTAGCCATTCTACAGCTGAGTCATTGCTGGGCTAGCCAAACTGATAAAAGAAACACTCTACCCGATGATTCCTGCGGTTCACCATAAGAGATGACTTTACTTTAGGAAGGCAAAACAACTTGGCAGGTGGACAGTGGCACCAAGTGCCACATTTGAGTACCGAAAAAAGAAACAATAGGTAAGGTTTAGTAACAAATTATAACTATCATGTTTCTTATGTTTTAGTGCTAATGACTAACAACAGAGATGCAGTCTGTACAGTTAATCAGCAGCTCTAGTCAGGAAATGCAAAACTGAAGTAGTGAGTCTTCAGCCGGGATTTGAAAGCTGAGACCGAAGGGGCATCTCTTATTGTAGCAGGCAAACCATACCACAGTTTAGGGGCCCTGTAACTAAAAGCATGACTAGCAGTCAAATCTTGTTCAGCTAGTTCGTCCCCATTGACATCAATGCATTTTGCTGAGTTCACCGATATTCACGAACACTTCCGTGATTTCTCTGAACTCGAGGCAAAGCAAACACTGCACAGTTCACTCATCACTATTAGTGACTAAATTAATGGAGTTGGGCTCCTTTTGTACCAATCTCTCCAGTCTCATTTTTTTCTTCCTTCTTCATCTTTTTTCTTTTATTTACAGATTCGTTCATTGTTAAGAATGTGATATTTCTCTTTCCTCTGCTCTAACTGCTCATCCTCTTGCATCCAATTTCCATCTTTTATACTGTATTATATAACACTGCTTATAAACCTCTCTGATTAATTTCCATTTGGCTCAGAGACCTTTCTCTTCTCTCTACTTCTCCTTGCTTCAAGTTGGAAGTCCCCTAAAACTGTCATTAATGATAACTGGGGTAATGGACGGCATGCAGAGACTGGCATACCGGCCAGGATTGAACAAGGACCCTTACATAGCCAGGAGGCCAGTGCGATGGAAGGACCAAGGGAGATGAGCAATGATAAATCTCTTCTCCCCCAATACGGTAGATGACAGCCTCCTTGGGTTAGGAACCCACACAGATGCCCACAGGGCATGCCGTGACCTGCTGTACCATGAAGCAGCCATGTTGAGTTCCATGGGGGCTGCCTAGGGAAGCTGATGAACTCCACAATTCCTACTTTTTGGGACTTTTGATGGACCTGGAAGTACTTCCGTTGGGCTATGTCCTAACCTTGAAAGTACTCCTAGGTCCAAGATAAAAGTGACCTCATCCAGGCAAGATGGAGTGGATTGGAAGGACATAGCTTGCCTGTGATGAGTGGAAGGAGAGAAAAAAAAAGGAGAATTCTGTTTGATTTTTGTCACATTTGAAGCCTGTGTGGAAGGTATGTTTTGCAAATAAACCTTTTATTTATACCAGGACTTGTGTCTGTGAGGTTGTGCGGTAACCGCCCTAGTGGTCATATTGGGTATATACAGTAGACCCCCGCGAAGTCGCAGTTCAGAGTTCGCAGCCTCAGTCATTCGCGGATTTTTCCTTAGAACCTAATTAATAATTGTTAATGGAAACCGCAAATATCCGCCACAATTTTTATGGGTTTTTTTCATGACAATACTGTACTATATAGAGAACATGAAGCAGCCGTAAAGGAAAACGCAGCTTGGGATGGTGAAAGTAGCCAATAGAATTTGAAACTACAACTCCCAGCAGTCCCTGCAGTGGCTCCGATTGGTCTTCTGCAGAGGGTGCAGGGGCTGTTGGGGTCAAAGGATGTCAGCATGGCTTTTAAAAAGGGGGCCGATGACCAAAAGCAAAAAAAAAGTTTTTGTAATTTGTGTTTCAAGTTCCTGTCTGTCTGCCTTCTGTTGGGTTACCTGTACTTTTTTCCTGGATCGTTTCATGGTTGGCGTCTGGATTGTCTGCCGTCTGCCTGTATACATGAGGACTGTAAGTGGATTCATGGCCATCCGGCGAATAAAGGAGCACTCCTGAACCCGTCCACCCATCTTCACCATTTCAAGAAGTACTGGTAGGACTATCTTTACATTCCCATTCAACGTGTGGATCTCTGGACTATCTATTTTCATCATTACATTTCATCCGTTGCCATTTTTTCTGGACTTTACTGTGTGTGTTTTGTTTGTGCTTTGTTGTATTTAATGTGTAATTGCCGTAAGGGGAACAGCGGTGGTATCGTTGTTTTTGTTTTACATTCTTTATTTGCTGTTTGATTACTGGTTTGCTTTGTTTGTCTCTGTTTCTGTGTTCGTGCGGGTCGGGTCAAGGCTGGGTGCGTCCCTGGAATCTCCACCATAAAAATAAATAAATGTGAATCTTAGTGGCACTGGACCGCTATAGCATTATCCATTTCTCCTTGCTGCTGATTGACTGCTGCCCTGTGACGCATCTCCAGCTGAGTGGTCTTGTGTTTTCATTTAGTTCTTCTTAAAGCCCCAAGATGCTGCCGAAACGCCCTGCACCTTAAGGCTTCTGGCAATGAAAACACGCTTGCATGAATTACAGTGCATATAGCGGTAACATCAGTATTTTACATTCTAGCACTGCAGGAGACATAGCAGTACAGTACTGTACAGTTTACCTTTACATTCTTTTTTTAGGTAATGTATTAAGCTAAGTTTGAAATGAAATTAAAGTGTTTGGGGGGCATATTTAGGGTTTAAACTATAAAAATAGCCATTTTTTATAACCACATCCAAAATTTGTGGTTTTTCACAATTCGCGGGTGCTCTAGGAACTTTAGGAAGCTCTGTGAATTTCGGGGATGTACTGTATTGTAAATTTTACAGTTTTATTACATATGTTGTTATCTGCATCTTGTATTAAAAAGAGATCCATGAAAACTATTGAGGGCTGGTCTACTGCTGTTCAGTCCTTAACATTCTGGATGTCTACTCATCATTAATGCTGCTCTTGGTTCAGTGATCCTGACACATGATGGTGATGTTGGAGGTGGGGGTCATCATCAGGGTATTGATTCCATTATAAATGTTACATACAATTGTTTTATTTACTACATTAGAAATAATCTATAAACAATTGATCACAAAAAATGAAGGATAAACCTTTGCATTTAGAGTCTGAATAAATGAATAAATGCTAATGCTTATGTATTAAGGGCATAAAAAACATGTTGATTAGTTTTACATTTTGCTTCTTGCTTCCTATTTAATTATCAAATACTTGAGTACATGCTGCTGTGCAGATTCCTACCTTGATCTATATATAGTGTGACAGATGGCCGGGGCTCATGCCTGGCCAGGACGCCTCTTCACCACATCTGCTAGGGGGACAAGGGTGGGAAGCCCAGTATCTCCCCCTAGATGCTAGATGGCAGCAACCCTGGGTTACAGCGGTGTCTCAGACTCCCCAGTGCTTCATGGGGGTTGGAGTTCTGTGTAGCTCTGTGGGGTTCCGCAGGCGCCAGCAGGGGGTGCTGCAACAGGAGCAGCTGGCCCCTTTTGGGCACTGGTTTCACCTTACCCGGAAGTGCAGACAGATGTCGCTAATCAACCACCTGGAGCACTTCTGGGTGCCTGAAAAAAGGGAGCCAGCAACCACCACTCAGCGGCCAGAGTCGGGTGGAGGTGGACAAAGCTTGCTGAGGAGGAGTGGTGGTGGAAGACAGGAGAGAAAGAGTGCTTAGTGTACTGTGCTTTATTTGGGACTGTGTTGTGGCTGGAGGGATTATAGGGAAGATGTGCCCTCCAGCTGAAGAAAAATAAAAAGTCTTTTCATTTTATACGTGCTTCCCGTGTCCAATCTGTGTCGGGTCAGGCGCTATATAGCACTATTATTACAATAGTTACATACTTATTTTTGCTTTTTCAGGTATTCTTGTCTTCCCTAGCAAAATTCTGTGCAAAACTCTGTACTCAAATGTGGATCAGCACATTAGTCATCAATAAACTTTTAAAATTGGAGGTCATTATTGGCAGCATATAGTGGATTAATTTTTGTTTTGTTTCACCATTGTACAGATTAAGATATTACCATTTACACTGAGGCCATGTAAAGAATCAGCTGCTTTACATTTTTAGTCTGGCTCTTCACTCACCAACTTCATGTGTGTGCTGCATACTTACATTTGATGTTCAGTGGAAAACAGACTGCTTTAACCTGTCATTGCATTTGCAAGTGAAGCAGTGTCTCTTTACATTTTAAGAGAGTGTTACCATGATTTCAAATCAACAATTATTTCCTTACAGAAGTGTGAGAGATAGAACACAGTGTTTTACAAAGTGTGTTAAGCCCTTGCTCTTACTCAAAACATTTTTCACATTCATACTGTATCTGTTAAAAAATGTCGACTCTCTAATTAATACCAGTGTTAACAGTTTATATTCGACATCTATGCTTGCATTACGCCTTGAGAGTTGTGGAATTCCATACCTGCACTTGTATTTCTGAGGTGGCAATGATAGATTGGCCATCTAGCTCTGTGAAGAGGATTACTTATGTTCTGTTGTGTATGTTGCATTTACCCCATTATTTATTTATTTATTGCACGCCTACCCTATCTGGAAAGGGTCTCTCTCTAAATTGTGTGTTCCTGATTTCATCCATTTTCTTTCCCTACAAATTTTTTTTGGGAGTTTTTTTCTTGTCTTCTTAGACAGTCACATCTGTGAGGCTGTCATAAAACAGAGCATGTTAAAGCCCATTGACACATTTTGGACTATACAAGAAATTGATTGTTGTTGTTGATATGGGTATGTTTCTGACGCCATGTAATTAAAGGGAAGCTCTTTTCCCTATTAATCGGACCCTATTTGAGTAGTACTGCCGATTTATTCAATTCAAATAAAAATCTAAAATAATTATCTTCAACAGGTCAGTAATTAATTCTTGAAAAGACTGTAAAGTTTATAATTATCCAAACACAATGGATTGATGTATATTTCTAAGTTAACTGAAATTGATATCCCATACATGAACAACATTAGTAAAAATGTATCTGAGGTACAATTTTGCTTTTACTTTAGTAAAATTGCTTCTTTTTTGGTGATGGTAGTTTTACAAACCTCATTTCCAAAAAAGTTGGGACACTGTAAAATGTAAATAAAAACAGATTGTGATGAATTGCAAATCATTTAAACCCATATTTAACTGGAAATAAAACAAAAACAGCATATTAAATGTTAAAACTGAGAAATGTTATTATTTTTGAAAAATATATGCTCGTTCTGAATTTGATGCCAGCAACAGCTTTCAAAAAAGTTTAGACATGGCAACAAAGACTGGAAAGTTGTGTAATGCTGAAAAACACACCTGGTGGAACATGTGATAATTAATGAGATTAATTGTCAACATGTCAGTATCATGTTTGGGTATAAAAAGAGAGGCAGCGTCTCCCATAATTAAAGATGGAAAGGGGTTCACCACTCTGCGAAAGGTTGCATGGGAAAATAGGACAACAATTTAAGAATAATGTTCCTCAATGTAAAATTGGAAATGATTTGGGAATGTCATCTACAGTACAAGGGAAAAGTTTGAAAACTCATATTAGATGGCCGTGATCTTTGGCTCTCAGGTGACACTGTATAAAAAACAGACATAATTCCGTGGTGGAAATTACTCATTGGCTCAGGAACACTTCCAAAAATCATTCTGTGAACAGTTTTCTTGCTGCATCCACAAATGCAACTTAAAACTCTCCCATGCACAGAATAAACCATACATTAACATGATCCAGAAACACCACCGCCATCTCTGGGATTGAGCTCATTTAGGATGGACTGAAGTGAAGTGGAAAATGATCCCGTGGCCTGATGAATCAAAATTTGAAATTCTTTATTGAAATCATGGATGCCGCATCCTTCAGGTTAAAGAAAAGAGGGACCAATCAGCTTGTTAGTACACAGTTCAAAACCCAGCATCTGTGATGGCATGGGTAGCTTTCATGTCTGGGAAGACATCATTAATGCTGAATGACATATACAGGTTTTGGAGCAACATACAGTATGCTGCCATCCAGAGGACAACTTTTTCAGGGAAGGCCTTGCTTATCTCAGCAAAATAATGCCACACCTCATTCTTCACATACTGCAACAGCATGGCTTTGTAGTAAATGAGTCTAGGTGCTAAACTGGCCTGCCTGCAGCCCAGATCTGTCACCCATTGTAATTATTTGACACACATTATAAAATATGTTAAACTGCATCTGGCCTTGTAAGCGGTCCCCCAACTTGCAGGGAAATCATGGGGGTTGGTGGCAGGATTGGCACTCTAGCCACCATAAAAAGACTTCACACAGCTGTGAGACGACAGAAAGGACTCCTTTTTGCTCTCCACAGGAGTAGCTCTGCTGCATGAAGGGGATGGGGGAAAGCCCTCGGGATCCCCATCATCAAAAGACTCAAAACCGTCAGAGAGCCAAAGGGGTCAGGCCTGTTGGGAATCAGAATTGGTTTGGTGCTGAGGCGTTGCCCGCTGCATGGCAGCACTCAGGTCCCAATTTGAGGCAGCCCATCCAGGTAGGTGTGTGGAAAGTCTTGTCTCTCCAGCATGATGATGATCTTCCTCTGCTGTTGGAGGAGCTGCGTAAACTCCGCATTTCAGTGGTGGCACTCTTTGAGGTGCACAGACCTGGGACTGGCCAGATCTCTGTAGGTGGATTCACCTTTTATTGGTCTGGTCGCTCTGATGGCTGTCATACTTAGGGAGTAGCTGTTGCTGTAATGGATCGGCTTCTTCTGATGGTGTCCAATGTCACTCCTTTCAACCAGCGTATTATGAGACTCAGATTACGGCACTACCTTGGTGCATTGTCTGTTGTCTCAGTGTTGATGTCTCGGTGAGGCAGACATTTTATTTGCAACTTCGCTCGGTGGTTGATGGGTGCCCGTGAGGCGACGCTCCTCTGCTCATGGGTGACTTCAGTGCAACCACTGGCACTGACAGGGCTGGCTATGAGGATTATCTCGGTCCCCATGGGTCTGGTGACTGTGGTGAAAGAGGCTCCATGCTCCTTGACTTTGCAAAAGGTTAGGGGCTGTGAATCACTGGATCCTGGTTCCAACGCCCTTAGCTGCATCGTTGGACTTGGTACTCCAATACTGGTGGTGTGGTGAAGGAGATCGATCACAGTCCTCGTGGACAGACGCTGGAGGCTCTTGCAAAACTGCAGGGTCTACAGAAGTGCCCAGTTTGTGAATTCTGACCACAGACTTGTTGTTGCTACTCTAAAGATCCAGCTTAGGTCCAGTAGGCTACCACCTACTAGGAAAATGAGGCTGGACTTGGCCAGACTCCAAGATCATGCTGTATGTAACATGTTTGCATGCAGTTTGTGTGAGGAACTTGCGGATTTGGGTGCGACTGCCAATCCAAATGTGATGTTGGAGACCTTCCGTGGCAAGACCCTGAAGATTGCTGAGGGTTGTGCTGGTGTTACCAATGTTCCCAAAAGGAGGTGATTCATCTCACAGGGCATCCTGGATATCATCAAGAGGAGTCGCAGGGCATGGCTTGATGGTGACACTGGTCTATACCGGGAACTGAGAAGGACGGCTGCGAGGGCTCTGAGGGTAGATAAGGAGGCGTTTGTTAAAGGAATCTGTGAGCAAGTGTCACACGATCTGTGTTCTGGCGACCCATGTCCTGCTTACAGAGGAATTGAACCATTATGCACATCTGTTCCTCGGAAAGTCACAGTCAGGACGGCTGATGGAACGGTCCTTACGCATGACACTGCAGTTGTGACCCACTGGGCTGGCTACTTTGAGCAGCTGTTCAAAGGTAATCCACCAGCTAGGATGTTGGATATCTCTGGGTCCACGGTTCTTGAGGCTGATGCTCCAATTAGCTGTGAATCACCCAATCTCACTGTGATTTCATAGGTGGTGAACCAGCTGAGGGGAGGGAAGGCTGCAGGGATCTGTGGTATCTGGAGTGAACTTCTCCAGGTTGGTGGTAAGGCTGTCCTCCTGCCATTGCAAGTAATTTATGGCTTCCATTTGGGAGACTGGACTGGGAAACAGGACTTGTCATCCCTATCTGGAAAGGGAAGGGTGATTGCCTGGATTGTGGCAACTACAGGGGGATAACACTGCTCTCGGTGCCGGGTAAGGTCCTTGCTAGGGTTGTCCTCAATTGAATCTATGATCACTTGCCCACATACCAGCGACTGGAGCAGTCTGGTTTCACGCCTAAGAAGTCTACCATCGACCGCATCCTGGTACTGGGGGTTCTTATGAAGCGCAAACGCAAATATTGGCAGTTTTTTGCAGCCTTTGTCGATTTTCATAAAGCGTTGATCAAGCTGCCCTGTGGGACATCATGAAGGCTCACAGGATCCCATCAAGGTTGCTGGATATCATGGCCAGCCTGTACACTGGTACTGTGAGTGCTGTGCAGAGTGGAGGCAGAACCTTTGTGTTTTTCCCAGTTTATTCTGGGGTTCATCAGGGGTGTGTTCTTGCTCCTACTCTGTTCAATGCTTGCATGGACTGGGTGTTGGGCAAGGCTGTGGGGTCCAGCGGCTGTGGGGCATCTGTTGGTGAAGAAAGATTCACTGATCTTGACTTTGCTGATGATGCTGTGATCTTCACGGACTCAATGGAGGTTCTGATTGGGGCCCCCGAGAGTGCCTGGGCTTGCAAGTGTCCTGCATAAAAACTAAGATCCAGGCCTTTAATGACCTCTTGAGTACAGCCATCAGCAGTATGTCTGTCTGTGGAGAGAATGTTGACCTTGTCAAGAGGTTTACTTACCTGAGCAGTAACATTCATGTCTGTGGTGGCTCCGCCTATGAAGTCAGTAGACGGTTTGAGAGCGTATTGAGGGGTCATGAGGTTGCTGGAAAGGGCTGTGTGGCACTCCCTATATCTATACAAGAGGACAAAGGTCCAAGTCTTTAGAGTCCTGGTGCTTCCTGTCTTGCTTTACAATTGTGCGAGATGAAGACTGGATTCCTTTGGTACTGTGTCTCCTTGGAGAATCCTTGAGTACTGCTGGTTTGACGAATGAGTGGTTGCTCATGGAGTCCCGAATGAGGCACATTACCCTGCATTGTGAGGAAATGTCAGATACGGTACGAAGGCCATGTGGCATGATTCCCCGAGGGTGATCCAGCTTACAGGATCCTCATTGTTGAGGATTCGAATAGCTAGACCAGGCCAAGGGTTAGCCCATGTAACACCTGGCTGTGGCAGATAGAGGGTAATTTCTGGAGGGTGGGACTGGACTGCTTGTCTGCCTCGGGGTTTGCCAACCAGGATCCCGAGCTGTTTTGTCATGTGGTGGGTGCGGCAATACACTGTACCAATGCATGCTCCCCAAACTGACCAGACATAAAAAAATGAAAAATACGACAAATGAGCTGTTGAGCAGCTGAAATTCTATATCAGGAAAGACTGGTGCCACATTTCACTTTCAAAACTACAGAACCTGGGCTGCTCAGTCCTCAGATGTTTACAGAGTCATGTTAAAAGCAGACGTGATGCAACACAATGGTAAACATGCCCCTGAAACATTTTGTTGGTAACAAATTTAAAATAAGCATGAAATTCTCAAAAACCAATAAAATTTCTCAGTTTGAACATTTGATTCGTTTTCATCTCCTGGTTTTGAAAGTTCTAAGTCACCCATTTCCTCTCTATCAGAAAGTTACAAATATTGAGAAGTAATGTTGTGTCCTAGTGGAGATGTGGTCAGAAGTTTGACTGGAAATGTTGAAGCAAATGGTCATTTTGTTTATCAATACTTTCAGACAGAACTGGTGCACATGAAATGAGACTGAAAGAACAGTGCATAGAGGAGTGAGAGGACATTGAAAGAAAGATCAGATAAAGTATAGCAGATCTGTATAGGTTCACCTAGATTAAGGAACTTGTATAAGAATTGCATTTCCAAGTCAGTTCTCTGGAATTTATGCTTACCTTCTGTGTCCCTTTTGGACTTCGTCTGACTTCTGGATTCATTTTGTAAATTAAGAGGAAACTTCAAACAGTAGTTCATTAAACAAGTACATCAGACTAAATAAGCCATTTTTTACTCTGTACTGTTTTATTATGCACCTTGTGGGACTTTAACTGAAGATAGAATCAGGAATACTGCGACTCCAGCTTCTTGGCACTGTGAGTGTCATAACTGGAGCTTCCACCAAAACAAAATAGGTGAGGCCTCCAAAATTCAGCCAGGAAGTAACCAGGATCTTCACTGGTTTGCTCAACAGAGACTCACTTAATCTTGCCAGACTCAAACTCTACTTGCTGGCTTCAGCTGGAGTAGGCCCAAAAATGGGGAAATGGCAAAACAACTGTAAATATGACAAAAATAAATGATAAGTTCCACAAGAAGAAGAGTCACCATCAACCTCCGGCTTGTGCACAAAAAGAAAATAAAACCTACTCCGAAAATAAGCCCTAGCATGATTTTCAGGCTGCTCTGTACTATAAGCCCTACCCCAAAAATAAGCCCTAGTCAATGATCGTCAGCTGAAAAGTAAGGCGCCTAAGGCCAGGTTTATACTTCACATGATGCAACGCATGTGCCCGAAACATCTATTAAATTCCAAGGACAACTTGCCACAATATCTCTGAAAAGGATGTTTAATGATTACATCTATCAATTTGGGGATGCGCCCATTCCTGCAGCATCGGCGCAAGACATAAACAAAATATCTGGACGCGGCACCAACTTATCGCAAGGTGAACACAAGCACACACATACACTGGCGTCACTGTAGCTTCACCATATCCCCAAACCTTCATGTTTTTTTCATTTTTAGATAGAAAACTGAGTGCACTGTGGAAACCCACCAGGAAAACTTGCAAACTCCAGGCAGGGATCACAAGGGATGTGACTCCCTGCGAGACAGCAGCGCTACCGCTCTGCCACCGTGCCACCCCATATGTGTAACTATTAGCAGAATTTATCATTTAAACAAAGTTAACAATTTATCTGTAAAATGTAACATACATATTTTAATGCATTTCATCATGAAAGTGATATCAAGTATAAATCTAAGAATTCTAAATGTGCAGAGAGCTGGAATATTATAAATTTAATGTGTTCTGTGTAGCGATGCTGGTTGCCACTGCTGTCAGGTCAGGAGGAAGCCCCAGAAGCGCATAGTGATTTAACAACTGGGTCAGTTTTAAGATGATGTTTACGACTCTGTCTACTTTAATGATAAAGTAAACTACTGAGTTTAAAGCTGACCTTTCCACTTCAATCACAAAATAAACATTTTCATTATGTCCTTTTTTTCTTTTTCTCTGTGGCTCAAATATGCCGCCATACATTCTGATGGTATTGTACAGGTGCAAAAAAAAAAAAAAAAAAGATGGCACAGAAGATGGTATGTGAGACTTTTAAAATGTATCATGTCATTACTTTGGGGAACATGCAACGCTTGAATATATCAAAGCACCACGAATGCATTTGTATGTCGACATTTTGCTTCACCACATCGAACCATTCATCAAACATCGAAGCACACACATCGATCCTGGAGGATCCTAAAAGCGTAGCAAGAAATTCAGGCTGGAATTCAGGGTTTGAATGTGGAGAGTTATGACGATATTCCAGAAAAAGATGACAAGACTGTATTTGGATAAATGTATATTGTTGTACATGAATAAATATAAGATACCCCCTGAAAATAAGCCCTAGTGCATCTTTTGGAACAAAAATTAATATAAGACCCTGTCTTATTTTTGGGGAAACACAGTATCCTTAAAGATCAGAGATTTATTACAAACAAAGTTCAGTAATCAGAATCCTTAAAGCAAAGTTAAAAAAGATAGAGAAACAATAACAACAATAAAAAACAAACAGTGAAGAAATGAGGGCCCAGGAGTGGTGTCATCAGTGTGGTCTGCCCTTGGGGCTCCACCCACAAGGAGCATATGAATATTTAAAAAGACAGAAAACAATAGAGAAACAACAGAAAATGCTTAAAAATAAGACACAATCAATCAAAAATAAAAATAATAATAAAATACATAAACGTAATATTACATACAGTAAATTCTGTAAGTATTTGGACAGTGTCACAATTTTCAAAAATCTGGCTCTGTATGCCACCACAATTGTTTTGAAATAGAGCAATTATAATGTGATTGAAGTGTAGACCTTCAGCTTTAATTTAAGGGGTTTACCAAAAATATTGTATGAGCCATTAAGGAATGACAGGCATTTTTCTGTATAGCCCCCACCCCCCAATACCAGGGGTTCAAAAGTTAAGCATTATTAAGCAGGTAAAAAGTCTGGAATTGATTCCATGTGTGGAATTTGCATTTGGAAGCTGTCACTGAACTCTCAATATGAGGTCCAAAGAGCTGTCCATGCAAGTAAAAACAGTGCCTCATTAGACTGAGAAAACAAAACAAACCCTTTAGACAGATAGCAGAAATACAAGGAATGGTCAAATCAACCGTTTGGTACATCCTTATAGAGAAGAAACTCTGCAACACCAGAAAGTCTGGATAACCACAGAAGACAACTGTGCTGGATGATTGCAGAATTCTGCCCTTGGTGAAGAAGAACCCCTTTACAACATTTATCCAAACCAAGAGCCCTTTCTGAGATATAGACTTCTCATTGCCAAAGTCTACAATCAAGAGGAGACTTCATGAAATTAAAGATTTTAAACCCATTTTAAACCTCAAGCATAGAAAGAACAGATTAGACTTGCCAGAAAACATTTTTTAAAAGGCTGTCTAGTTCTGGAACAATTTTCTTTGGGCAAAGGAAAAGATACATACATAACAGAATGTTGTAAAGAGACAAGTGTGGAGAAGAAAAGAAACAGCTCATGATGAATATGACATCATCTTTGAAACATGGTGGAGACAGACTTACAGTATGATCGTGCATGGCTACAAATGGAAGTCAGTCACTAGCGTTTATTGAAAAATTTCAATAGGGTTGAGGTCTGGGCATTGGAAGGCTATTCCAAAAGTTTAATGTTAGCCTGCTTTATCCATTCCACAACCAGATATGATGTGTTCGAACACTCAATTGCGTCCAAGTTGATTTGAGGTAGTGTTGAAGAATTTGGAGGTAGTCCTCTGTTTTTTTTAATATAATAACACAATTTACTTCATTTTTTCATTGGTGGTTGTAATCTCACAGTACAAACCTTGAACTTACAAATATAAACATCTAAGTATAAATTCATAAAAAATTTCCAAAAAACTTTAATTATGTTTTAATTACATTTTAAAGCACTTAACTTTAATTATATAAATAAATGATAATATATAAAGCTTAACAAAAATTGGATACTTATGGTATGTGACACTTTTTAAATGTGCAACCTATAATCCATCCATCCATCCATCCATTTTCCAACCCGCTGAATCCAAATACAGGCTCACGGGGGTCTGCTGGAGCCAATCCCAGCCAACACAGGGCACAAGGCAGGAAACAATCCCGGGCAGGGTGCCAACCCACCGCAGGACATACACAAACACACCCATACACCAAGCACACACTAGGGCCAATTTAGAATCGCCAATCCACCTAACCTGCATGTCTTTGGACTGTGGGAGGAAACTGGAGCACCCGGAGGAAACTCACGCAGACACGGGGAGAATATGCAAACTCCACGCAGGGAGGACCCAGGAAGCGAACCCGGGTCTCCTACCTGCGAGGCAGCAGCGCTACCACTGCGCCACCGTGCCACCCGGCAACCTATAATGCTGTTATTAATAGCAATGCCTAGTTTTTTTAATTTTGCACTTTGTAGATTGTTGTACTGCCCATTATAGATTTTCTCAGCTATTAAATATTCATAAATGGTACAATTCCTTAGACTATCATATACATCTATTTTACTTTGCTTTCTGCTGTTCATGAGTTCAAAAATCACCATCAGAGCAACAAGCATTTTCAATGTCGTGTCCACTTACAAAGTAAATTCTACAAGTAATCAATACTCTTCAGTATTACAGACTGATTACATGGAATCCTCATTCTCCTGCACATTTGCTGTGTCACCATTGACAGTGTTCTGCTTTGGATTGCAAGCTTCAACAAACACTGCCATCAAGTTCTGTCTCCTGAACACGTCACTTTTCTAGTTACAGGTCACTGCTGCTTTGTGGTCCTTACTTCAAATTAAAACTACTCAGCTATGGCACAATCTTCTGCAAGAAGTAACCTTTACTCTTCTCTGCACAACCTGCCAACCAAGTGTACCTTTACTGGAGTTGTGCAGTTGCATATCACAATATTTTTATTATATTGCAATAACATTTTGTTAAAGAGTTTTATTCCTTAATATGCTGAAAAATTCATATCTCAAAACTAGGTTCACAGGTTTTGGTTAGCACATACTGTAAAAATAAATAAAAAACAGCTTCTTTAAATCAAATAATTCTAAAAAAAGTGCCTATTAAGCATTCTTTCATTAGGAAACACAGCAGCTGTGGTCAATGACATGTTCATCATTCCTGAAATGTGTTTATACAGGTTCAGGCAAGAGAGAATGGGGAATGTCTTATAGAGACTGATTAAAGGGTATGTGGGGGGTGACTGGGATGGCTCCATAATCTTTGATTCAAATTCTGTTACTCTCTTTCCCCCACTAAGAGTACAGGAAAACAAGCAGAAATAAGGTCAGAAATGTCCTCTGGCTCCATCCCTTCCAGCAACTTAACTTAAAAACATACTCTACCAGGAAACTGCCATCAGTTATTGTACCAGCACTGCAGAAGACACAGCTCTGACCTTTAACAGAAAGCAAACTTTCCATTTTTCCTTCAGTGTTTTTTTTTTTTGTCTTTGCCAACAGTAATTAAAATAAGATTTTCTGACAGGAGACCAAACTCTATACAGATGCCACTTTCTTAATTGAGGCTTCTTCTGGGGCCTCATGTATAACGGCGTGTGTAGAACTCACACTATAACATGGCGTAAGCACAAAAGCGGGAATGTGCGTACGCACAGAAAAATCCAGATGCAGGAATCTGTACGTACGCACACTTCCACGTTCTTCTGCTACATAGATCCCGATCAGTGTGAAAAGTAATGCACGTGCACGCGCCTTCTGTCCCGCCCCAACTCCTCCCAGAATTACGCCTCTTTGAATATGCAAATCAATATAAATAGCCTTCTGTGAAAAGACAATGGGAAAAGCATGGGGGAAAATATAAGAATTTCAGCGAATACCAAGTGGAGGCAAAGGAAAAACGTACTATTTGTTGGTTTAAACAGTGGTATAATCAACAAAAGGAAGTTGATCAAGTGACAGAGTGTCGGAGAAACTCGAAAGCTCAAGTGCACAAAGTCACACAGTGCCAGAAATAAAAAGAAGTCACATATCAAAGTCGCCGTGAAAAGGCAAGTTGTAGCCCACCGTCTGAGTGTCATATGAAAGCTTTTTAGGGTACAGACAAAAAAAATAGGCACACAGTGGGGAAAAAGCACGAAATGTCAACTTTAATCTTGAAATTTCCACTTTAATCACGTAGTTTATTTTGCCATTAAAGTAGAACATCATAAACTTCATCTTAAAATCGTTTAATTTACTAGTTTCTCAAATCCCAATTTAACTAAAGTAGCACGTTAAATGCTTTGTTCTGTATTTGATCTTCTATGTACTCTGTGTGTGAATCACTACCTGCTTCTTAAATGGGCTTTCTCGTTCTCCGACAGGACACATAATCCATTACATTTGTGATATTACAGCTCTCTGAATAATTAAAATACTGAGATGTATACGTGATATCTTTTTCATGATGATAGGAATGAAAGCATGTTATTAAACATGGGAACACGGTGGCGCAGTGCTTGTTCATGTCTCATGCAAGAGGCTTGCTGCGCGACCTTCGATGAAATAATTTATTACAGAAGTACTGCCTCTTTCAAACGTACTAACCTCCAATTCCTGTCCTTACTTTTCTTTCTCCAAAAACCCAATCGCCACACAATCAGCTCTGTAATAGACGTGAAGCCATTTGTAAGTTTAGAACGCGATTCTTCAAAACTTTTAAGAAACATTGAAATATCTTCGTAGTACATGTTTAATTATTCTATCTGTCTATCCTTCCAGTGTCGCGTCAGCACCAGCAAGAATACAACACAATGCAGGAACAATCCCTGAACTAGCTAGCGCTGCAGCACCGTGTCCTCACATGTTTAATTATTAACAATACAGATTATTTAAATGAAGTTAAAGTTTTATCTGTATAATATAATCAATATATTTTGCTGCATTTCATCTTAAAAATTATATCGTCATCATATGTAAATACGTGCTTTATAAAGTGGCGTAGGTTGTGCAATATTATAACTGTAGTGCAAGTTTACAGTGACGTAATTGTACTTATAAGTACAAACAGTTCTACAAGAAGCACTTGATGGACTGATTGAGTGCGTTCATAGTTCTTGGGATGAAACTTTTTCTAAACCGCGAAGTCCGTACAGGAAAGTCTCTGAAACATTTTTCCGTGGCTCAGGCAGCATCTGCTTCATGCTGTATACCGATAATTCTCTTTCCAATTAGCTGCTGCTGTGATTCCCCACTCAGATACAGTGATATAAATACTCCGAGTGGTGCAGTGAGAGTAATATGGAAAAAGATGATCTGCTGTGGCAACCCTTAACGGGAGCAGCTGAAAGAAGAAGAAGATGCATTGAGAGTAACAACGCTAAATCAGTTATGGTATTTGGAATACTATGGCTATTCCCTGGACCATTATATTGCTGCAGGTTGATTACAATCAGATGCATTACACTAATAAACAATATGCAGTTAGTTTCAGTGTATTTATAAAGCCGCGTCAGGAATGTGGATCTAAGAAAGAAAGGGTGACCACACAGGAACAGTAGCACTGCTTTGACGCTGGGTGCCGCCAGTCTGCAAAACCGAGCGGAGAAATTGCGTACATCAAGGTATGAGGTACCATGGAAATGTGCGTGGGTTTAGGCCAAGTTTAGGTTTTATACATCGCAATTTGAGCGTGGAAACGTTCATACGCAACATTTCTGTGCGTACGCACCATTTATACATGAGGCCCCTGATGCTTATAGAATAAAGGCCACTGAGGAAGGCTTGTAGTGTTTTATAGTTAAATACTGCAAATATCATCCAACAGTCTACATTCTTTGATTCTTTGGTCTTAACCATCAATATTCAATCTGAATTAATCATGATTAAATTACTAACTTTAGAGATGTCTAAGTTCATATGACACACTCTTAGGTGGGGGTAGCAACTCTTTAGCTTTTCATTGTGATAAAGCTATCTTATTGGACGATTTCAGTATTCTCATTGATGTGTTAAAAGATATTCTTAATAAACATTTTTTCTTCCTGATTGATTTTGTGGAGTTTCTACAGATTATGAAATATCCTTAAAGACTCCCATAATCATTTTTTAAATTTAAATATCACCCATGGCATTAACAGTCATAGAGTAATTATCTTATCAGAACATTATTTGATTACTTTGATTACCTTATCCCTTACCATTACATGTAATTTAGAATTAAAACTATGCAACATTTAAATAACAATAGCATTTTAAGATATTATAAAAATCTCAAATATGGGATGGGAATATAATAATATAAATAAACTGTTATATAAACTACTTCTCACACATAAAAGAGTAATTAGATAAAGCTGCTGCTCTCAAGCCAAAGTAAAAGTTAACACCTTTTTGCATATGTGTAAAAAACGCTCACTTTGGTCAAATGAAGATTGGAGAGTTACATGTTTTTTAATCAGTATGGCCTGAAAGTATTAAACATCAAAACACCCTCAGATTACTGTTCCAGAAAAAAATATAAATTTAAATTTACAGCAATACTTCACCCAAAAATGATTTTCATTTAATTTGTCACTTACCCCTTGTTGTGTGTAGTGATGGCAAAAAAGTTTTTTTTAATCTCATGTTTTCAATTAGACAATAGAGAAAACACATTTGTGACATAATAGAAGTCAATATTGATCAATGGTGTGCACAACAATTTGAAAAATATCCATGAAAAGAAAAAAGGAAAATAGTAGGTGAAGTATTTGTGTTTAAATTATAAAAAAAAAAAATAAATAAAACTTTTTAGTGGGCAACATCACACAGTGCAGAATAGTCCTTACTCAACAGCCTTCAATTATGGCCTAGTTTATTATATACAAAATGTATGTTTTGTCTTTGAAGAAGATTTCACCTTCATTCCTCACATTTGAAACCTTGTTTCTACAAACCTAAGGCAGTTTGCTATGCTTATTATTATTGATTATTGTGGTCAGACTGTTCATAGTAATAATAAACTAACAGCTTCCAGTTAAGGCAACAGGCAAAAAGGAGTTGAGTAAAAGGCAATCCTACAGTAGACAAGTCCAAATAGACAGTCCAGTAGAGAAAACCAAGAGAAGAAGTGAAGTAATTCAAGAAAGCCAGAAAATCCAAAAACTGTAATTTCAAATTCTTATCACAAACAATGTTCTCCTGGTGCTGAGTGTACACTGCTCAGGCTAAATGGTCACAGGGTGGGCTCAGGAGTGATGACAGCAGGGTGGCCCAGCCCTTGGATCTCCACTCACAAAGTACAAGGAATAACAGAACATTTAAAGGAACAGTACATAATTACAAATATCACAGAAAATAGGTAAGAATATGAAAAATAATAGTTCAGAAATAACAATAAAACACATAAGCACACATTAATATCTTACAGTGATATACAGCACGATATTTTGAATACAAGTTAAGGGGATTTATTCTTAAGCTATACAGTATATGACACTAATGATGCTTCATTTGGAGTACAGTTTTGGTTCTTATATTACAAATGTTGATTGTTATTTTACTGTATCATTTGGTGGGGTTACAGATACTAATGTAAACTTTCAATTTTTTAATCTTTTTTTATTTTTATCCACTCTTGCAATTTCTGTGCTATATTTACATGAGAATTTTAATAGAATTTTCAATTTATTTGAACCACATATAATTAAATGTCAATTGTGGATTTATTTAACTATTACATAGTTCACATTGCATTTCATTAGTAGCTGTCATGTGTTTTTTTTTTGCATGCATTACATTTCTCTTGTTTAAAAATAGTTCTTGTGAATTTCCCATTGGGATTAATAAAGTATCTATCTATCTATCTATCTATCTATCTATCTATCTATCTATCTATCTATCTATCTATCTATCTATCTATCTATCTTTTATAAATAAAATATACTGTATGTGCTTCTATTTATATTAACTGCATGATTAGTCGAATTATATATTTTTCTGTTAATGGATTGTTTTTTCTGTACTAAATTATTAATTTCTATTTTACATGCTCTACTTGTTCAGTATACTTATTGGTGTTAACTTTGCTGCTTATTCTATATTGTGGCTTAACTATTAGTAAGCAGGTAAATTTTGCTATATTTTGTGAATTTCAAGGTAGCTTGTTCCACTTACATATGTTTAATGTGTTTCACTGGCTATGTTTTTATATGCAAATATTGCATTGGTTATTTTAGATTAAAAGCTAAAACATGATATGCAGTAAATATTGATTTAAAAATATGCATAGATACAAGCCATTTATTAAAATATGAAAATATAACAGCCAACAAAAAAACACTTTTTTTAACACTAACCAATAGAACTTCATGGATTTTTCTATCTAATTAGCCAGTATATCCACGCATTCATGTACTGGATCTACATCTTCTGCTACAGGGTCACTGGGAGCTGGCAAAATAGCAATGGAAAGATAGGCATGGGAATTGAATATATTACAGGACACAGATAGTCTTTCTCTCTCTCTCTTTCTCTCTCACACACACATACACAGATGTTACAATTATGTAGCAGCACCTTTTTCTCCTGACTACCATAAAGCCACATAATAGATATAATGTTTAATTGATATGTTGTACACAAAGTAAAACACTTTTTAATTAGTCTCTTTGAAATGTTCTGGATGTCAAAAATATTTTGTTTTGATTTGCTAATGGTGGAGGAGACAGAGGTTTGCTTTTATAAACATTTAACAAAATGAGATACTTCTCAATTTTGCAAGTTTTTTTGGAAGAGGGGAATATTGTTTTGTGCTTGTATTCCAAGAATAGATCTCTACTGTTAACTATCCCTACTGAAAGCAGGACAATTGAGTATGTACCACCAGAGTAACATGCTTATTACATTAACAGATGCAAATAAATAGAAAAAGAAATATTGTGATACTTCTGGGGTCTATTTTTAAATTAATACATATGCAGTTGCATCACATAAAAAGAGGACTTTATAGTATGTTTTCAATATGATGCAATGCATTTTAATAAAATTGCTACAGTACAATGCAGCCACTAGAGCATTTCAAATAGTATAAAAGTGAGAAGGAGAAGAATTAAAGACAATTTATATGCTTAGAGCAAGTGTCCTTAACCTAATCAAGTCATAAGAAAGCTTTTTGGAAATGGACTGTCATGCTTTAAAATTGTTACTGAAATCCTTTCTAGAACTGAGTGATTTTGTTTTGAAAGGCCAGTAAGCAGCAATAAATATCCAATATCCCCACTGCAATCAGATTCCTTCAATTGGAATTGCCAATAATGTTGCACTGCCCAAGTAGCACAAACATGTACATGTATTTTAGCTGAACCCAAGACTCACAAATTCACCCCACAATCATTTGAAGGATTCAACAATAATATCTGTGCTACCTGTAAAGCCATTAGTTTAGGACAGAAAGTGGTTACTGAGTGAATTTGTTGAAACTGGTGAATGAAAGCAAAGATCAGGCTAAACCAATTAGATCAAACAGAAGTCAAAATTGCCATAGGAAAAACTAAACACATCACACAAACCTGGTATAACAAGAGGCCATGCTAATGGTGCACATGCCAAAAGGAGATTGTACTAGGAATAACAGGTTTAGAAACTGTAAATTAGAGAACATACCTCAACATTTTCTTATCAACATCTTTCTAAACTAGGGATGCACCAATCAATCGTCCAAAAAAAGATGCAATCGATGATCTGTGAATTGGCCAATCACAAAAAATGATCTACAGCCCCTGTTTTTCTAAGCTTTACGGTAATAAACAAAGAGCAGCAAGTTGAGGCTTGTTTTGCAATATATGACTGAAATATTAGCCTATACATTAAAGAAAGTGGAGTAATAAACTGAGAAAAAGAAATCAGAGAAGTCATCCTGCGCAATTAGACAGCAAGAAAAGCTACGCAAAAAAAAAGAAAATCATAAGAGAAGCTAATCATAAATTCAGTCCCTTTTATGATAGATAGATAGATAGATAGATAGATAGATAGATAGATAGATAGATAGATAGATAGATAGATAGATAGATAGATAGATAGATAGATAGATAGATAGATAGATAGAAATAACTTTATTTATTTTGTACTTTAATTGAAACAGCCACAGTTGTAGTATGGACAGTGAGCGTGTTTTAATTGCAGCAGCCAACATTTTCAATTGGAAAAAGAAAAATGTTAGCTTAACATCAAAATGAGTCTTTTGCTTATAAACTTGTAAGTCTTGTATTTCCTTGGTAAGCAAATTAAGAACATTTGATACATTCGCAGCTTTTTAAAAAAAAAATGTACTGTGTTTTTTATTTGTTGCTGTGTGTTATATGTCCTGTTTTGGTAAGGAACAAGTAATTTGTAATTAAAAATGGTAATCCATATTTATAATTACACCTCAAGAATTCTGAACGTCTAGCTGATGCACTGAAGAAAAAAAAACATCTTTATAAACATATGTGTGCAATGTATATTTTAATAGCAAAAAAGCTGTAGTGCTATTAAGGATTAAAAATAATTAAAACTTACAAGTGTATATATATTTACATTTAAGCACTATTTAATTGCCATTGATTATGTGAGGTGTGTGTGTGTATGTGTATGTATATATGTATATATATATTAGGGCTGTCTAAGTTAATGTGTCAATAACAGGCTAATGCACAAAACTAATAAATTTTTAAAAATTAATGCTGTTAACACAAGTTCTTTTTGACCCTACAAATTTCGTGTAGTTCAAGCTGCAAATTGAAAGTGTGCCACTCTAGCCTTCAAGTTATTTATTTTAGAAGTCAATACATAATTCTTAATTGTTGAATGATGGAAAAACTCCCTTAAATGGGAAGTTCAAATTCAAAACTTTGCCCAATGGCTCGATAAAATTAAGGATGTGTGTAGCTACTGTCAAGCTGATTTTAGTTATCACCAGAGTACAACCAGTCTACAATATCACATACAAGCCAAGCATACATTTTATACTAACAGCATTAGCCCGGGTTATATGCCACAGACAATGCTCAACAGTGCTTGGCGAAAACCAATGGACCCGTCAGTCTATAGCAAATTAAGTAGCCACAGCGTGCGAGCCAATTTACATAATGAAGGACAAAGATCTACGCAACATAATTCTGATCATGTTCAACAACCCAAGTTATGCGTTGTCCTTGAAAGCCACAGTTATAACTAGGATACACAAGCTATATGAAACAGAGAGGGCAAAACTAGCTAAGGAATTGGAGTTCACAGAGATGGTCGCGCTTACTGGTGACTACTGGACATCACCTGGAAATCATAGCTACCTCAGGGTTATAGCCCATTATATCAGTGGAAACTGCATTCACATGCTTTGACAGTCATGAAAACATCAGAGAGACATGCTGAAACATGCACCAAACATTTTATGTATGTAGCAAAGCAGTGGAACACAAAGAATAAAGTAAGCACACTCAGCACATATAGTGCACAAAATATAATTTCAGCAATGAGAGAACTGCCTTTCATACACTTGCCATGCATCACACATAGCATTCAATGTTCTGTCAGTGTCTCTGCAGAATAATGCATTTGATGGTGCACTTTCCAAATGCCAAAATGTGGTGGGGCATTTAAAGCACAGTCCACCAAATACTGCAGAACTTGAGAAACAGCAAGTTTCACATAGACTAAAAACTGAGACACTCATACAAGATGTGCCAACTAGTTGGAACTCCATTCTGGAAATGGTGAAGTGTGTGCGAAGAAACAAACAACCACTAAGAGATGTATTAGCCCTACATAAACGCAACATGGCCATGCTAACAAATGCTCAGCTGGAGAAACTTCAGAAGTTAGAGGCATTGCTCGAGCCCTGCATGTAAGAACCCCAATTTCAATACTTTCAGACGCATTGTCGTTACTGACAGGTTACTCTGTGATAATGCATGCTAATGTAGATTAACTTGTGTCAATGCTTTCTGGTAAGAGAAAGCAGGGCTGTATGCTTACTTTTTTACATGGTAGCACGGTGTTAGCAGGTTAACAATTTCAGTAGCACAAAAAACAATTCATTAGCATCCAGATCAGTTGAGCAGAAAAGTTCTTTAGTTTTTAATGAAGCAAAATGACACCTTTATGGGCTAACTGAGTATATTACAATACAGTGATCCCTCACTATATCGCGCTTCGCCTTTCGCGGCTTCACTCCATCGCGGATTTTATATGTAAGCATATTTAAATATATATCACGGATTTTTTGCTGGTTCGCGGATTTCTGCGGACAATGGGTCTTTTAATTTCTTGTACATGCTTCCTCAGTTGGTTTGCCCAGTTGATTTCATACAAGGGACGCTATTGGCAGATGGCTGAGAAGCTACCCAGCTTACTTTTCTCCCTCTCTCTCTCTCTCTTGCGCTGACTTTTTCTGATCCTGACGTAGGGGGATTGAGCAGGGGGGCTGTTCGCACACCTTGACGATACGGACGCTCGTCTAAAAATGCTGAAAGATTATCTTCACGTTGGCTACCTTCTGTGCAGCTGCTTCGTGAAGGGACATGCAGCATGGTGCTTCGCATACTTAAAAGCACGAAGGGCACGTATTGATTTTTTTTATCTGTCTCTCTCTATCTCTCTCTCGCTCTCTCTCTCTCTCTCTGCTCCTGACGGAGGGGGTGTGAGCTGCCGCCTTCAACAGCTTTGTGCCGCGGTGCTTCGCATACTTAAAAGCAAAAAGCCCTATTGATTTGTTTGCTCCTTTGAAGAGGAAGATATGTTTGCATTCTTTTAATTGTGAGACTGAACTGTCATCTCTGTCTTCTCATGGAGCACAGTTTAAACTTTTGAAAAAGAGACAAATGTTTGTTTGCAGTGTTTGAATAACGTTCCTGTCTCTCTACAACCTCCTGTGTTTCTGCGCAAATCTGTGACCCAAGCATGACAATATAAAAATAACCATATAAACATATGGTTTCTACTTCGCGGATTTTCTTATTTCGCGGGTGGCTCTGGAATGCAACCCCCGCGATGGAGGAGGGATTACTGTATGTATGTTTTTGAGGCACTTCAGACCCCTTCAGGAAAGATGTATACATTTTGCTTCACTTCTGTTTGCATCCTTAAATGGCTAACAATACAATGTTTTTCTAGTGAAAACATCTAATCATATAAAATAAAACAATTTTAGATAAAATTAAAATATTACATTATATTTTCACCAAACAAAATATTGCATTATCTGACAAAAAGGTTTTGTCCAAGCTCCCAGGAATCACTGCTTTAGAATAGAATGAGAAATTAAATAACTTACATGAGTGTGCTGAGCTGGTTGCTGTCCAACAAATTTGTTTACTGGTTTTTCATCTTCTAGCAATCTCGCACTCTGTTGTTGAAATATGTGCTTCACATCGATCATTATAGGCACGTAGTGGGAGTCTTTTACTTTAGCGGCAACAACAACATTTATTTATATAGGATGTTTTCATATAAATGATGTAGCTCAAAGTGCTTTACAGGATGAAGAAAGAAAAAAAAGAAAAAATATAAAAATAAAATTAGGCAATACTACTTAACATAGAATAAAATTAAGATCCAGACGGCTGGAGAAAAAAAAAATCTGCAGGGGTTCCAGGCCACGAGACTGCCCAGCCCCCACTAGGCATTCTACCCAACATAAATTACTGTATATCAATCAGTCCTCATGGTTTTCAGGCTCTACGTGGAAGAATTAGATGATGATGGTCATGTGGACCTCTGGCCTTCAATCCATCAATGTAGGGACTGCACGGTGCTTTGATCGGGTGGCTTTGGCACAGATCGCCACCACAGAAAACCGGAAAAAGAACAGCAGAGAAATCAGGGGTTAGTACAGAATTCGGAGCCATGAAAAAAATGAAAATTAAATCCATATACAGAATATCAGAGTTAAACTAAAATGAAGCTATGAGAAAGCTGTGTTAAAATAATGTGTTTTCAGCAGTTTTTTAAAGTGCTCCACCATATTAGCCTGGCAAATGTCTATCGGTAAGCTATTCCATATTTTAGGTGCATAACAGCAGAAGGCTGCCTCACCACTTCTTTTAAGTTTAGCTTTTGGAATTATAAGCAGACACTCATTTGAAGATCTGGAGATTTGGAGTGCAAGGTGAAAGGCATTCCGAAATATAGGATGGAGTGAGATTATTTAAGGCTTTGTAAACCATAAGCAGTATTTTAAACTCAATTCTAAATGCCACAGGTAACCAATGTAGTAAAATCAAAACTGGAGTTAAGATTCTAGCAGTTGCATTCTTCACTAGTTGCATTCGATTGATGTCTTTTTTGGGTAGTCCTGAGAGGAGTGCATTACAGTAATCTAGCTGACTGAAAACAAAAGCGTGAACTAATTTTTCAGCATCTTGAAAAGTTATAAGTTATAACTTTTGCTATATTTCTTAAGTGAAAAATGCTATCCTAATAATCTGATTAATATGTGATTTCAAATTTAGGTCAGAGTCAATAATTATCCCTGGATGTTCTCTTTTCATGCTGTCAGCTATTTGGCCATACATTGCATTGATGTTTATGCCATTTTTTTATGTAGTAAATATGAGTGGGCCAAGTTTTGTGAAAGAAAGTTTGTCTATTGTGATACAGTGTACAATGTTCACTTTGATTTTAAGAACCTCCTCAATAAATGTATTTATCGCATGTCAGTAGCAGCAGTCACAGATCCATGGTAGCTTAGCTAATTCTGGGCAATATAAGCATGTCGACATGCACATGGTTTTTTATTTATTTTATTTTCTGAAAAGCTATGCTTATATGTTATTCCAGTTTAAAATCGTGTTTCCAGTAATGTATGGCATTTTGCCTGGGTTTATCGTTAAAAAGAAATGGTAAATCTTTTAGCCACTGTCAGTTAAAACAGTATGCTTTTCTGTCAGATAATGAAACATAAGTGGCAGGGGCTGCCTATTTAGGCGACTCAAGACTAGAGGTGCCAACTGAGTTTAAGTTGGATTGGGAGGGGGACTTGCCATCCTCTACTCATTGCCTATTTTCTCATGTGAACGTTGTGATATAACATTACAGAACATCCACACAGAATGTATTTCAATCGCAAATTTGATAAAGAAAAAAAAAAACTGTTGCACTGTGCAGATCTGTAAAGTCCAGTTATAGCTTAGTATGACTGCCTCTTTTTAGTCCTCAAGTCCATCTAACTGATGTTTGGTATTGCTTTTTGAATGCAAGTGAATATAAATGCATATACAGTAAGTCACTCACAATTTAATATTCAATTTGATATTGAATTGACTTTGGCAGATACTTCCCTGAACTCCTTGGAGGAGAGAAGTTTGTTTAATGTTCAGTGGAGCTGCCCACTTTATGCCATCTGTCTCAGGTGATGGAGAGTTCAGAGGATGACCCAGCCTACATAATAAAGTTCAAGTAGAAAAGCAAGGAGAAAACAAACAGTGCATGCCAAAAGATTTCCGCAGCACTTGACCCAAGGTTTTTAGAACCTCAAGTACCTACACAGAGCTGAGAGAGCTAAGGTGTGGCCATTGATCGCTGGCATCCTCAAAGAAGAAATACAGCAACCTGCAGATTCTGGACCCCCACAGAAGAAAGTATCTCTTTTAGTTGCTTCTGAGTTGGAATCTGAAGAGGACAAGGACCTTATTCAAAAATGTCTGAATCTCTACAAAGCAGGGCATATCATTAGCATGGAGGATTGTCTCCTAAAGTGATAGTCCAAATATATTGAGGTATACAATGTGCTAGCTTGCAAGTATTTGGCAACACCTAACACATCACTGCCTTGCAAGAGGTAGTTTTCACTTTCTGGGCTTATTGTGCCAAAAAAAGGAAGCTGCCTTATCCCCTGGAAATGTGAGCAAACTTATATGTCTAAGCCAGGGGTTCTCAAAGTCAGTCCTGGGGGCCCACTGTGGCTTAAGGTTTTTGTTCCAACCAGATTCATAATCAGTGACAACACCAGACAACACTGATCTCATTTAATTAGCTGTTTTTTTCTCTTATCTTATTCTACATTAAGAAAGCACCATAGCATGATTTTTACATTAATAAGACATTTAGGAATATTTCCATTTTTGCTATAGATTTAATTATAGCATTATATGATTTCATTATATTTTGCCCCTTCTCTGTGCAGTTTGCTCCCTTCATTGTATCTTAATAATGACAACCAACAGAGCAGCAGACAGCCAGGTAAACAACAATGAATAATCAAAGGCTGCAACTACTTCAGCGTTAGACCCACTAATTATAAAATAATGAATTAATTAAACAATTAGAACACTCTGCAAAAAACAGAAAGGAAATCAAGATGAAAATATTGTTAAAAAGAAAACAAAATACATTATTCCAATATAACTGCTTGGTACATTTTAATATACATTCTAATTTCTACATTTTTCCCAAAACACAGAATTTGACAAATAACAGTTCACTTAATTAGCCCAGGAATCCAATTAAAAATAGAAGCTGGTTGGAACAAAAACCTGCAGCCACAGTGGGCCCCCAGGACCGACACTGAGAACCTCTGGTCTAAGCAACTGACTTGATTCAGTAAAATAGAAGTAGGGTATTATTGATAGTAATCCAAAAGGTAAACCTGCTTTTCTCTTGCTGCTGAGAAATGAACTGGTCTAACTGGATTAACAATTTTGAATTGTGTTCTATTTACAAAATGCTGTTTTTGGAGTTTTCATATGGCTTTTGAGTGAGATTTATTAAGCACTAGCTGTCCGCGGCTTTGCCCACGTAGTCGTGAAACAGGAAAAACTTTAAAAATCAATAAAAAATTTTTAAAAATGTAATTCTGGTAAAGTGGAAGGTAGGTACGCTCCAACGTCAAACATTATCTGATCGTGTTCAGTTCTGACAGGTGAGCATCCCCGCATGGGGAGAAAAGCATGTGGACATGATATGTCTGGCAATCAGCAGCTACCCTCTAAAACATACAAAGCTCTGATCTCTCTCTCAAAAACGTCGAACTTTACTCCTTAACAATCTGTAGATGATAATATCTGTTGAACAAATAGGTATCGTTAGCTAAGTGGAGGCAAGGTAAGCTCCAACATGTGGCGAAAAAGTAGACCAACTCAAACGGAGGCTGGCGCGTGAGTGAGGAGAAACAAACAGACAGACATTGGAATATATATATGTATATATATATATATATATATATATATATATATATATATATATACATATATAAGTATATATATAGATTATTAAGAAATACATGGAGACTGCAGTATGAGATTACCTGTCTTAAATTTGTGCCATCTGTTTTATAAGATAAACCTGTTTTCTTTCACTATTGCACATTCCTAAAATATGAGTGAATAAAACCTCCTCACACTTGGAAGTTTTTTCTTTTTTTTCTCTTGTTCCAGTTACCTGAACATATTAAGTACATACATATGCAGTTATAATGTGTCCACTCTTCTTAACACAATCTGATTGTACTTAAAATCTTTAATTATGGTAAAATTTCAACATTAAAAAAATTATAATAAAATTGACCCGGGTCCTCCCTGCGTGGAGTTTGCATGTTCTCCCCGTGTCTGTATGGGTTTCCTCCCACAGTCCAAAGACATGCTGGTTAGGTGGATTGGTGATTCTAAATTGGCCCTAGTGTGTGCTTGGTGTATGGGTGTGTTTGTGAGTGTCCTGCTGTGGGTTGGCACCCTGCCCGGGATTGGTTCCTGCCTTGTGCCCTGTGTTGGCTGGGATTGGCTCCAGCAGACCCCCGTGACCCTGTGTTTGGATTCAGCGGGTTGGAAAATGGATGGATGGATGGATAATAAAATTGATATTAATTACAATTAATTACACAAAGTCATGATTAATCAAGATTAAATTATATTTTGTTAGATAAATAGTGAAAACAACCTTTTTTAAATTAAGCTTTGTTTTGGATTAGGTACATTACAGAAAAAAATAATGAATTATAACAGCTTGTAATTACAAGAAGCATTTTATTTTCTTTTATGCCTTTATACCATATGTATTTGGGATACTTATTTCATTACTTAAAGTATGTAATTTAAGGATTTTTTTTTCTATTTTAGTATTTCATTTAGAATTTTGTTTTGTTAATAAAAAATGAACAGATAATACCCTTGGTCTATACTTACATTACATTTTAATATAGGGATAAGGCTTCAATGTGTCTGGTTATGCAGGACCTTAGTGTAAAAAGTTTTTTAAAGGTATAAAGGAAAAAAAAATCAGAATCAGTCAATCAAGTAATATGAAATCGGTAACCAGTATCGCCCTGATCGGAGCATTCCTATTCTAAATCTCTTTCCAAATACTGACTATCCACTCAGCTCCTTAATGTTTATTCAAGTGTAAGAGTACCATTAGAATTACTAATACTAGCATTAATTTTTAACACAACCAGGCTCCACAACACCCATTAAAAACTTAGAAAACCTGAAGACACTTGCTGTACAGTATTGCTTTAAATACAGTACACATGAATGGAAAGCCTGAAAATGTTTTGGTGGAAACAGGAAAACTGCAGGAAAAAAAGCAGGAAAACTGATAACTAGCATTAACTATTTCAGGCCCTCTCCCTCCCTGACTGGAATTCTTCATAATATATATAGTATGCAGATGGCGAGTAGCTGCCTGTTTTATTGCCAAGTGCTTCAGAACATTATTTTTATGGCTCATTGGCTCTTGGCAAATGTTTATAATTGGGTCACAAATGCCACATTCTAAGTAGTAAATTATGTTCTTTACGCGAGCCTTAAAATAGACTTTTTAACTTTATACCAAAAAGTCGACAGAGGCAGAATTTCTGGTAATTTATTTTTATTATTATTATTATTTTTCTATTGCTCACTCTGTGTGGATTTGGAGTGCTGAGATGTCACACTTAAGGGTTAACTTCCTTTGGGCATACACTCACTTGATAAATAATGAGCTGCTTTCCAAATAGAGAAATCTAAAGTGCATGCCATAACTTTTGACTAAATTGGGACTAAGGGCTTATTTACATAACACAGCATTATAAGATGAGGAAAAAATGACCATTATTTGTTTCCAATTCAGAGCAGAGAAAAAACATAATACATTTATAAAAAGTTAACTTACTATATATAGTTATATTTTAAATAAGCTTTACATTTCATTATAATGGTACCACAACATTTATTATTAACAAATGTATAAACCTAAAAAATTAGAAAATGGAGAATGAATAGTTTTACTATACAAAGAAGATTTCAAATTAAGGTAAAAAACATTAAGTCCTTTTGTTCTTTGAATCAGATTATATTTCTCATAATACAGTTTCATCTAAAGTTTGTCAAGAACAATTTTTTTCTTTAATCATAAATTTATAGACCAGCATTTTTCATGTTTCACTAAAAACTGCTATGTTTGAGTGAAGATTCAACAAATGCTTACCCTTAAATTGTATATACTGCAACTCTGTTCTTTCAGTTTTAAGAATTTTGTTAAACACGATTGATTTTGAGTAATCTTTTCCTATAAAATCTATTAGTTGAACCTCTGAGGGATATCTCAGTTGAGGAGGTTGATTTATAAAGACACAATTGAGAATAAACTATGACATATCTGTTTATTTTTTAAAATGGTGGTCTGCACCAAGGACTGAATCAAGCACAGACACGACATGAAAGCCATTTTATTAAATTGAAACTGCAACCCAAAACAAAATGTCTACCTACAGTAAATGTGACTTTATTGACATTTACAGGTTAAATGATTTAAGCAGAAAGATTCATTTTTTAATTTATTATATATATTTTTATTGAACTTATTAAAAGCAAATAACATTCCATACAAGCAAGTCAAATTTTACAAAACTAAGTTCACATCATGGCTGCCACGCGTTCTGTGTGCGAGTTGCCGTACCAGCAAAAAGTCGGGGGCGTAGTATTCTAAAAGTTGGAACATGACGTCAGAGTCTCTGTTTACTATCTACATGTGACAGAAAGCCTCTATGCGGATCCTATGGGATTGATGTGCACGCTTCGATGTTTAATGAATGGTTTGATGTGGTGAAGCAAAATGCTGACCGATGTATTTGTGGTGCTTTTATATTCAAGTTTCGCATATTCCCAATCATAATGACAAGATACATTTTAAAAGTCTCACATACCATCTTTTGTGCTGTCTTTTTTTTTTTTGCAACTTCGCAACAGCAACATAATGTACAGCGCTGTATTTGAGCCGCTGAGAAAAAAAATTAAGGACATGGTGAAAACGTGTATTTTGTGATTAAAGTGGAAATTTTTAACCTCGTAGCTTACTTTATCATTAAAGCAGACCGTCGTAAACATCATCCCAGTTTTTAATCGCAATAGATCACCACACAGAACACATTAAATGTATTTAAATGTATTAAATATGTATTAATAATGTATTTAAATGTATTTAAATTACAACTGGCTGCAAATTTAGAATCTTTAGATTTATACTTGATATCACTTTCATGATGAAATGCATTAAAATATGTGTGTTACATTTTACAGATAAATCGTTAATTTCGTTTAAATAATGAATACTGTTAATAATTACACGCATGGGGGGTGACATGGTGGCGGAGCGGTAGCACTGCTGTCTCGCAGGGAGTCACGTCACTGGTATTCCCTGCTTGGATTCCACACTGTGCTCCAGTTTCCCCCCCCAAAATATGAAGATTTGGGGATTTGGTGCCGCTAAAATGACTGCAGTGTATGTGTGTGCTTGTATTCACCTTGCGATGAGCTGAGGCCCTGTCCAGGGATTGTTTCTGCCTCATGCCCAGTGTTTGCTGGAATGGACACATCCCTGGATTGATGGATTTAATCATTAAACATCCTTTTCAGAGATATTGTGGTAAGGTGTCAATTTAATGGGTGTTCCAGGCAATTCACAACAGAGAAGCTGAACCTGTTCTCACCGTGATAATATCTTGCACTGCCACCTATTGGATTCCTCCATATTTACGTAAAGTACGTGTACAAGTATAAATAGTAAAACGCTTGCCTAGCAGGAGTGTCCACTGCAGCATGCATCATGTCGCGTGGAAGTGCACCAAAGACAGCTAATTGTGGATTAGGAGGAAATGTGACACCAAGGCTGTCTGAAAGGCATTTAAAGATTTTGGTCCAAAATTATATTAATTTGATGCACACCCAAAACATATGGCCCAATGAGGCTGGAACTTGATTACAACATTCACAGGTTGGATCTTACCCTGGAAACATTTTGGACAATTTTAAATGAGACAGATGTGCTTGATATATAATTTTAAGTTGAAAAATTGTATGCTTTGCGCATATGGAGCTAGAGTGAATTCTGTGCATTGCTACCTTTTCTGAAATGTTGAGGGAGAGATCCTTTTCCCACTGTACTCTGGGATCTTTGAAAGGGAAGGACTTTAAAATGTTTTTGTATATTACAGAAATGCTGTCTGAATTCTCAAGACTGTTCAATATTTTTTCCAGAATAGAAATAGGTGCAAGGTGAAGAAAATTGGGAAGGTTTTCTTTAGCAAAGTTTCTAATTTGGAGGCAGTGAAAGAAATGTGTTGCTGGAAAGTTAAATTTGGAGTGTAATTGCTCGTAGGATGCAAACACATTGTCTATATACATATCTCTAAGTGTTTTAATCCTGAATGTTTTTCAGACATTAAAAACTATGTACGTTTGAGAGGAAAAAGGTGGTTATTGTGTAGAGGTGCCACAGATAAAAGCTTCTCTAGCTTGAAATACTTCCTACATTAGTTCCGTATTCTGAGCGAATGAAGCACAATTGGGTTGTTAGTATATTGGTGATGACTTGTATTTATTGGGATACAAAGCAAGTAATATAATGAAGTACTGCAGGATTTTATTTCTATTACGGACCAATCCTGTGTATGTTTGTCTATTTATGTCAATTTCCAAGTTTTTATAGCTTGTATATTTACAGTAATAAAATTCTGCTTTCTGTCTTAGGTCTTTGTAGTGTTGCTCTTTGGATATGTGGATGTTTTGAATTCCAAATAAATGAGGTTATGATTGAATCTAACTTTTTAAAAAATGATTTATTGATGTATATTGGAATTTTTGGAATAGAAAAGGAAGCTTAGGAAGGATATTCATCTTGACAGTGTTATTTCTTCCAGCTAAAGTTAGATGAAGGGTAGACCATCTATGCAAGTCATTCTTAATTTTTTCTATGCAGACAGCAACAATTTGTTGATAAAGAGCTTTATGCTTACTTGTGATGTTTCCCCTAGGTATTTAAACTGATCTGCTAGGATAAAAGGGAAAGTGTCCAGTCTAATTTTGTGTGCTTGAGAGTTCACTTGAAAGAGCACACTTTTATCCAAAATTAATTCTGAGACCAGAAATCTTTTGAAATTCTGTTAGTGCTGTTAGGACTGCAGGCATAGTATTTTGTGGATCTGATATATATATAGTACTACTAGCAAAATACCCGCGCTTCGCAGCGGAGAAGTAGTGTGTTAAAGAGGTTATGTAAACATATATATACATATACATATATACATATATATATACACATCCACACATATATATATATATATATATATATATATATATATATATATATATATATACACACACATCAACATATATATACACATACATATACACACATATATACACACACATATACATATATACATATACACATACATACATAGTGTGTTGTAACACGGGCTGTGATTGGTACATGGAAGGGAGACGACAAATCACAGCTTCCCGCTTTCTAATCGGGCCTGTGATTGGTGCTGCAAGTTTAGCTTTACACCTGTTTTTAAGTCTTATTGACTGAAAGGGGCTTTCATGAAAAAAGTTGGGGCTTTGCTAGAGGATACACGCTCCACAAGTTAAGGAAGTAAAAATAAAGGTATATATTTCTGTTTTATTTAAACCTTTTAAGTTTGTATGCGGGCGGTATGGTGGCGCAGTGAAAGGTGCCAGTTAGGAGACCCGGGTTTGCTTCCCTGCGAGGAGTTTGAATGTTCTCCCCGTGTCTGTCTGGGTTTCCTCTGGGTACTCCGGTTTCATCCCACAGTCCAAAGACATGCAGGTTAGGTGCATTGGCGATTCTAAATTGTCCGTGGTGTGTGGGTGTGTGCGCCCTGCGGTGGGCTGGCACCTTGCCCGGGGTTTGTTTCCTGCCTTGTGCCCTGTGTTGGCAGGGATTGGCTCCTGTATTTAGGATATAGCGATGATGGTTGGATAATGGATGGATGGACATTTGTATGCATAGCCCCATTTGCCCGTTTTCATTTTTTTTCTTTCTTTAGTAATATTTCAGCAAACCTGGAGCTTGTCAGTTCAAATCCTGGTACTGACACCACTGTGTGACCCTGAGGAAGTCACTTCACCTGCCTGTGCTGCAAAAAACAAAAGTAATGAAACAAATTGTACCTCAGATGTTGCAAGTTGCTGGAATAAAGACATAAGTCAAATAGATAAATATGTATTATACACATAGGAACTATTCATTTATTTTCAGTTAAGTCATCTGCAGCAAACCTTTATAAATGAGGGTTTCTCCGTTTTAGATAGTGCAAACTGTTTCTTCTTCATTGAGGTTTTCTCTTGGAGAGCTTTTTTTATTTCATTGAAAATTAAAGCAGCAGCTGCCAAAATATGTAGCTTTCTTATTAATTTTTCAACATTGTGTAAAATAACTTTATAAAGTAACATAAAATGTTTAAATACTGGTTATCCTTTTACACTAAAATATTACTAAAGAGATACAAAAAAAGTAAAATGCATATGTTGTTTTTCTTTAAGGAGATTAAATATTACTGAAGAAAGAAAAAAAAAAACTAAAACAGCCAAATGGGGCTATGCATACAAACTTAAAAGGTTTAAATAAAACAGAAATATACATCTTTATTTTTATTTCCATAACTTGTGGAGGGTGTATCCTGTAGCAAAGCCCTAACTTTTTTCATGAAAGCCCGTTTCAGTCAATAAGTCTTAAAAAGAGGTGTAAAGATATTGACAATAAGCTACGCAAACCCACCAAGACATGCAATCGTTTAAATCAAGGCGCGAGTCGAAAAACACCATCCCATAATATTAGTTAACGATTAACACATTTCTATATGTATTGTAAGCATACAATACAACTGATAATATGTTGCGCTTATTTATCTGGTGTACCGACATTTTTGTGCATTTAACGGCTGAAATCTAACGTGGTTTGTGCCCTTCAGAATGAAAACAGTTTGCATTTACCTTTTTAATAAAAGGTGAGCTTTTAAGCCTGAGAAATCACCCCGTAAATGCACACGTTTAATTGCACATGTGTTAATATGTATGCTTACACAGTATTAAAAGACACTCAACAATTAACATCATTTACCTTCGTTCCCACTTTTGAGTCGTGCTGTAAATCTCTTCCTTGTTTTCAGTTCACATGATTACGTAGGAGGCGTGATGACGCGATATGTGACTCCGCCTCTTCCATTACAGTATATGGACAAAAAAGAGGTTCCAGTTATGACCATTACGCGTAGAATTTTGAAATGAAACCTGCCTAACTTTTGTAAGTAAGCTGTAAGGAATGAGCCTGCCAAATTTCAGCATTCCACCTACACGGGAAGTTGGACAATTAGTGATGAGTGAGTCAGTCAGTCAGTCAGTCAGTGAGTCAGTGAGGGCTTTGCCTTTTATTAGTATAGATATAATCTGCATATAGTGAAATGTTCTGTTCAAGTCCATCTCTGATAATCCCCTTTATTTCATGAACATTTCAAAAGTAAACTGCCAGTGGCTCAATGACGATTGCAAAAAGCAGTGGTGACAAGGGGTATCCTTGTCTAGTACCACGTTTTAGTTTGAAGGAGTCTGAATTAATGTTATTAAATACAAACTGAAACTTCTGGACCTGTATACAGTAGTTTAACCCATGCACATATGTTCAGGCCAAACCCACATTTCTCCAGTGTAGTAAATAAGTAGTTCCATTCAACCATATCAAATGATTTTTCTGCATCCAATAATAATTATATGTCTGGGGTGTTAGACTTTCTGGGTAAATATATTACATTAAATAGGCATCGAAGACTGGAAGCTAAGTGTCTGCCTTTAATAAATCCAGTTTGGTCTTGTGATATTACCGAAGGAAACACTTTCTCAGTCCTTCTAGCTAGGACTTTGGAGAGTATCTTAACATCATTATTCAAAAGTGAGATTGGTCTGTATGATACGCATTGTAATAAGTCCTTATTTTGCTTAGAAAATACAGTAATTAATGCTTGGAGAAAAGTCTGTGGTAGAATTTTATTGTCTCTAGCTTCTGTAAATGTTGCTAATTAAAGAGGAGCTAACTTGAGACTTTTTTAAATAAAATTCAGCAGGGTAGCCATCAGGGCCTGCTGCTTTCCCACTCCGACGTGAGTTTATAGCATCTAGTAATTCTGAAAGTTCCAGAGGTTTATCCAGTTCCTCTGCACAGAGGGTATATAGTTGTGTTATCTGTAATGCATCCAGAAACGCATTAGGTTGTGTCTTGTTTTCTTTAAACTGAGTAGAACATATTGGTAATTGCTGGGATTGCATTGAGAACTTCCTGCTTATGGTTTTGTTGAGCTAAGATCTTATTACCCTTCTCTCCATTTTCATAGTATTGAAGCCTTGATTAAAAAGTTAGTTGTTCTGTGTCTTTAGTTGTCAAGAGGCTGAGCTCTGAGCTGAGCTCTTTTTCCTATAAAGTGCCTCATTTGAACACCTGGCATGTTCTTGATGTATTCTGGTAATTTCACTGATTAGCTCTGATACCTTCTTGGTTTCTGATTTATTTTTGTGGGAAAGATATGAAATAATCTGTCCTCTTAAGAAAGCCTTCAAAGTTCCCCAGAGTATTCCTGCAGAGGATAAGTCTGTCTCTAAAAAAAAAAAAAAAGATTTGCTTGGATATAAATTCTGTTCAGTTCTCATCTGCTAATAAAAGTGGGTTAAGACACCAGTTGCAAGATGAGAATGTGGGACATAGTGATTTAAGCTCAATGATCAAAGGAGCATTGTCGGACATAACAATAGTGTCATACTTACAACATTTATAATAGTAGGCAAGAAATTGTTATCTATAAAGAAATAATCAATTCTTGAGTAACAATGATGCACTGGTGAGTAGAAGGAATATTCTCTTGAGTTTGGGCTTAGAAATCTCCAGGGGTCTGATAAGTTGTGATCAGTTACAAACTGTGTAATTGTTTATGTAGTGTTAGATGTCATTGCACCTGTGGCAAGAAACCTATCTAGGTCTGGATTTAAAACACAGATAAAGTCACCAGCCATTATAATTTTATGAGTGTTCACATTGGGAATGGATGCAAATACATTGTGGATGAAGTCCCTTTCATCCACAGTGGGTCCATAGATATTTATAAGAATAATTTTACAGTTAAATAAATTACCCATGACAATCACATATCGCCCTTCAGAATCAGATACCACATCTGATACTACAAATGAGATTGTTCTAGGTATAAGAATTTCCACACCTCTAGTTTTCTTTGTAAAGCTGGTTTGGAATATTTGGCCAGTCTAGTCCCTGTACAGCTGAAACTGATCCTTGCTTAATAAGTGGGTCTCCTGTAAAAATAATATTTTAGCGTTTAAACCTGTTAGGTGAGAGAATACTTTCTTTCTTTCTTTTTAATTTGTGATTGAGACCTTTAACATCACAAAGTTAACTATTTTGGTCATGGAGACATTACTTCTGAGCTTTTGTTGACATTTTGTACTCTTAATTTAAGATAGCACATTATTACATAAGACAGCTTTGACCTTAATTTTCAGTTTTTACAGGAGTTATTACCATGAAGCCTATTGTTATGTTGGCTCTTACAATTATTAGGTTTAAAAGGATAGATTAGGAATAGTGTGCTCTCTTTCTCTCCCTCCTAGTCCCCCTGCCCCCCATTTTGCCTCCCCATGTGAGGCTAGACAACACTTCACAAAGTCCTGGGGGATATTTTTCGTACATGGATTACTCATTTAGCTGGATGTAATTGTTGACGATTTGGCATTTTCCTGGATCTGTCGGTTTTTCAAACCTCTTGCTGGGAGCAGGATTGTTCTATGTAAACAAGGATTAGCTCGCACACTTAATCAGTGTCCATGTGTCAAATTCATTTAGTCATGACTTCACTGTTCATGAATGAGTGACCAATTGATATCGGTACGCAAATTATAAGAAGAGAATTTCATATAGAGAGGGTTTTGCGTGATCGGCAAGATCCTTTATTGCTCCCGGAGTAAATTCTTTTCGAAAGATACCGCTTTAGCCGGGGGGGAAATATTGTACCTCGAAAATTTATTAGGACCTTATATTCGAAGTCAAACTTGGCGAAGTCGGGCTCTCACAACCACACAGACAGTATGCATTACTTTGAGGTATTTTTGTAAGTGGCACTTTTTTATATACTGTAGGCAATGCGGAAAATCTATCTAAAAGTGCAGTTTGCCCGGCAATTCATAAAGTCTGTTTGGCTCTGAAACATTTCCTTCGGGTTTTCATAGTGTTTCCTGGACACCTGCGTGTGCAGACAAAAGAGGTGTTTCATGCCATTGCAGGTAGGTAATACACAGGTAAAAACACCCACAGTTCCATAAAGAATCTCACAATCAGCCTAACATTCTCATTACCCAGGGTTTCCAAATGGGATTGGGGCATATGGGACTGATCAGAGTGGAGTTTGATCAAACATTATTTGGAAAATGTACCTCTCCTCCTGATGAATAATCAGACACAGTATCTTCATGAAATATTTGACCTTCGTCAATATCTCGTTGGTCAGAAAAGTTCTAGGGATATGACATTCCCTACAACTGACCCAACAAAAAAAAAGAGGGCTGTATGGAACATACCTAAGGCACACATTGAGGACAAATGTATGCAATGACCGTCCTTTACCTGAAATGAAGTGACCACTGCATCCTGCCACTGGTTCTGGGGAGGAGCTTCCACCTTGAATGCCCTCAGAAACAGGGTGATGGGCATTTTGCTGGAGAGCCATCTCTTCTGCAGGGGTTAGGTCTGGACCGCGTGGACCTCCACCTGTTTTTTGCTTGTCTGCCTTCTTATTAGCTTTAAAATTAATGTTCTTTACATTATATATGATTCTTTATGTCAACAATTCTTTAAATAGCTATATACCAATATTTACCAGTTTGAAGTATATTCTTGTACTTCACTTTAACCTGTTCCCGTGTTCTCCTTGTGCTCACATTTGATCAGGAATTATGACATATTAAATAATAATTAATCTGACACATAGGAAATGAAACGCTGCATTCAGTAAGTACAATGCACACTACTTAGCGTTTAATTTGTCGGGCACTTTTTGCCAGCCGTCTTTTCTGGTTTGGGCTGCTTTTGCAGTGTTACCCCTTGTGCATATTAAATTTTGAAATTCTTCATGTCCTTTGAATAAAAGGTCCTGCTCCGCTTGTGTGAAAAAAAAAAAAAGTTCTTTCGTCATTTTGTTACAGCCTATCAAAGACTTGCTGATCAGGTTTTCTAGACTCAATATATATGGGCTTTTCAATTTGCGCGAGCGCGCACATTCATTTTGGATGATTAGATCCAGCTAGACTAATCTACTACACGGCTGCATTTGAAAAACCGACTTATCCCGGATGAGTTTCACTGGCATTAACTCATCCAAGATGAGGCATCTGATCTCGGATGATTTAAGCAACGTACGGAAAATACCCCCCCCCCCAGTCCTGTGACTTATCTAGAAACAGAGCACATCCAAAACAAAACGAGCTCCCCAGCAGCGACGTATAGCGATTAAAATAGAGATACTGTATCTATTGACAGTACAGTCCAAATACTACAAACATAAAATACAATCTTAAACAATCTTGAGAGAGTAAACCCAGGGAATGATGTTAAACAGTAGCCCTAGATAAGCAGATAACATTTGATAACGTTTCATTGTAAGCCCTGATACAATAAAACAAAGTTATGATGTTAAACAGTCCCCTATGGAGGAAAACAAATTGCACATACAGTACATACATACATGCATATAATTGTAATTAAAATGTAAAGAAAAAGTGGGGGAAAAGGAGATAGGATGTATGATTACGGTACCAGTATCATTACCAGCGGATCAAACAGCAGGTAAGATCTTCTTTGCCATGCCAGGACCCGATGTGACTCACAATCATATTGTCACGATCAGTTTTCTTAGTTCTTTTTCTGCTTCCTCCAGAGAAGTAAAAATGCAGAAGTTGCTTTGAATGTCCACTTTCAGTTTGGCAGGATACAAGAGGCTGTGTCTGATCTCGGCTTTATGTAAGCACTGTTTAATTTTGTAAAATGTGGCACATTTAGCAGCTGTTGAGGGTGAGAAATCAGGAAAAATAGGAATGTTGTTATTTTCAAATATAATCTCTTGTTTCTGTCTGAAAGTAACATTATATGTAATTTAAATTGTAATTTTTCAAAGCATATGATGAGAGTTCTAGTTTTGAGGTATTTGCGTATGCGGTAAGCTGCCTCTATCTCAGTGTCTGATTTGAAGTCGTCTCCAATTATTTTAAAGAATAGTTCAGCTATGAATTTCATTGGGTTTGGACTTTCATGATTCTTAGGGAGACCTTGGATTCTGATATTATTCCTTCTACATCCATCTTCCAGTACAGCTAGTCTGTCTGCAAGCACTTTGCCTTCAGAATTTGCAGCCATTGCTTTTCCATCAGTGGTAGATGCCAATTATTTCAATATGAGTTGTGAACGTTTGCTTAACATCTTCAAACTGAGCAGCAAGTGCTCTATGTTTATGCATTTTCCTCGATTTTCTCCTCAATTTTTTCTAGCATACCTTTAAAGTTTGCCTCAGAGCAATTACTTAAATGTTTTTCCTGGTCTTTAATATACTGAAGCAGCTTCACATCTGTCTTGTGTATGTCCATTATTTCTTTTTTAATATCATTTACAGTATATCCTTCTTTATATTATTTTCCAGCTCATTTATGTCTGGAGCGGTGGCCATTGCGGTAATCATTGCCTTCAGCTCAGACAGATCGTTTCAGTTTTCTCTGTGCTCTGTTGGTGAAGTAGCAAGCCCAGTTAGAGTCGGTGCTGCCAGCTTGCGTGGGGTAGCTGACAGCATTGAAGGTAAGGCCATTTTCAGTTTCACTGAACCTTCTGAAATCAGCAAGTACTCCTGGCCCAATTTGCTTGCACATTCACTCTCACTTTTGCTCTCGGCAGAAGACCATGCAGCGTCAGGTCCCAGGAAATTTATACTTTCGCCTGTTGTTCCAGGTCAGTCTCTGGCAGGCTGTACCTTGAGCCCGAACCTGATGCCTATTTAGGGATATGTTATTCCCATGTATGCATTGGTTTTCCTCTGGGATGTCCCTTATTTCTCCCAAATCTCCCACATATTAGGTTGATTGGAGTTAGTGCAAGTGCAGATGTATACGTGAGTGGGCCTTGCAATGGGCTGATGCCCTGTCCAGGGCTGGTTATTGGTTTGCACCCTTTTTTTGTTCTACCCCTGGATTAAGTGGGTTTGAGAATGTTATGTTATGTTACTGTATGCTACAATTCCCATTTGAAACCACACAAATTAATAAATACTATACTAAAATATAGTTGAAATAAATTTTAAAAATGTATTTAGTAAAATATAAACACCATGCAAAAAATATTGAAACGCCACATTCAAAGTATATTTTAATATATATATGACAATATTTATTTTCTCGTAAAGCTTGAAAGAGCAAAGTAAGTAAATATATGTTTACTAAGATTATGACAGCAAGTGATAAAGAAGGTAAGAAAATGTGTAAGTCTGCACATTCCATCAAAAATAAAAGTTTGGAATCCTTGGTCACCAGGAAAAGGTGACCAAAATGTCATTAGAGTTCTAGGCCTTCCCATTTTTTTACAATGTACTGTGGTGAAGACCATTGTCAATTATTCTGATGAAATATAACAACACTGAGAAAAAGAAGCTAACAACAATAATAGCCACAATTCCTAAAAAGAAATTAACTGCTTGGCCAGGTGCTTATTTTTGGTATTTGATGCACAGTATTAATCGTCTTTTCTCATGACCTTTTTGGGGTTCAGGTTATGTTATGCTATGTTATGCTAAGATTATGAGTCTTCAGAATTCCAAGTATACAAATTTAATTTCCAATAAAAAAGCATACACACTGAAAAAATATTATTCCCAGGAGTGAACCTTGAGATATGTCACATCTAACTGTTGACAGGTATCTTGGAATAATATCATCAGACTTCTCCACATACAAGTCATTTGAAAAATATGAAGTAAACAACTTAGGAGCAGCAACCAGACCAACATAATTTTAATTAGTATGCAAAAGAATGATAAGGACAAAAATAACTAAAGCTGTGCTTTAATGTACATTAAAACTATTTTTAGACTATCATTTACCATGCATGTTTATGACTTATTTTAATACAGATGGTATTTTTTAAGACTGGAGCTAATTTTTTCAATATTTTAAAGGAAATGGTACAAGTGAAATCTTTCTTTAATTCTTAAGAATATCTGCATTTATTTTTAACATCTCTACTAAGCATCAATGTCCAAATTGAAGTTAACATAGTCAAAGCCATTCAACAAAGATATTTTAATATAGTCGAGTGTATTATGCAACTACCAAAAAATGACATTTACACAAACCATTTGAAAGATATTTGGTTTCATTTCATAATCAATCCAGTAATTTTTACTTTTTATATCATCAGCTTATATCTACTAAGGCAGCCTGCTTAAACAGCAACATATACTGATCCCACAACACAAATAAGAAAAAAAGAAACAATTAACTTTTCTTTTTCCCACATAGTCAATCTAGAGTTTTATTTGTGGTTTTGAGTTCACTGAAAGCACTTGAAATATGTAGCTGCAATAATGCATAGAACTCTCCCTGCCATCAAAAGAAAAGGAACTTGGTTGCTTCTTCCAGAATCAGATAGAGCTGCAATCTGAAGCTATGCTGTGGAAAATTGGTATTTGTGCTGGTAAAATGGAGAATCAAAGAGCTAGGGGCACTGACCTTGAACATCTGGCCCATCAATTGAGGGTTAGATTTAGCAAATACCCTAGAATACAGTAACATTTTGCAGCCTCAGGCCAATTTGGCCATTATTTGGGTACAGAATAATGTATAATTAAATAAAGTATAAACAAACCTCATAAATGACTGTTAATGAAAATGTAGCCACTTCCATATAGTGTGGTGGCTTAGTGACTGGATTCAAGGATACCGTTACAGGGCAGATAAAAGCATCAAATTTGGCACAGTTCTTCCGTAAGTTCAATAGAGTTATTTTAGCTTAGGAGCCCTGATGGGATTGTACAATAAACAGTATAAAACACAAAATGAATTAATAGGCATGAAATATCGCAATTGTTTCAGATCGGCCTAACATAACCCTGATGGGAATGTCAATAACTCAGCATGTGATAAAAATAACTTAACCAAATGAAATATATTGTAGTAGATGGTAGTTTAAAACATTACTGAATTTAGAATTTTGACTTTTTCAAAACTGTTTAGTACGAATAAACCAAATACAATAGTAATTTAGTGTCTGTGCTTAATTGCAGGTTCAAGTAATTTAAGATGGAGATAGAGATGAACTGGGATCAATGCATTATTTGTCAGAAAGTCACTGCTGAACCTTTGAAGTGTCCACTGCACACACCTGGGACAAGTGGCGACAAAACAGATGTTCCTTTTTGGCCAATGTTGACCAGTTCAGGGCCATAGATGCTCTGCCTGTTGAAGTGCATGTCAAACCAGATGAGACCTGTCTAGCTGCACATTCTGCTTCATGGCACAAGCCTTGCTATTTAAAGTTTAACAGATCTAAGCTTGAAAAGGCACAGAAAAGGAGCATACGCACTACAGAAAATGCTGAAGAGAAAATATCTATCAAGCGCCAAGCAATAGATATGCAGAAATGCTTTTTTTGTGAGAAAGACGAAAAGGAAGGTGTTCTGCATGAAGTGTCGACATTTGATGCTGACAAGAATAGCCGGACCATGATTAATGAACTCAATGACACCAAGCTTCAGATTAGGATAGCTGGAGGAGATTTAATGGCAATGGAGGCTGAATACCACATACCATGCTTATTTGGGTTGAGAAACTGGTATCACAGCCTTACAAGGAAGGCAAACCAGAAATGTGAAAACACAGATCAAAAAATGAACGAGTCTAGAGCTTTTTTAGAACTAACAACCTACATTGAAAAATCAGTGGAATCTGATATATTATTTTTCAAGTTGTCTGAAATTCATTCTCTCTACTTGACTCATCTTGAAGATCGGGGCATACAAAAACTAGTGAACAAGACAAGGTTGAAGGAGCAATTGCTAGAGCGCTTCCCAGATGCACAAGATGAGTTTGACGGTAGAAATACAATTATTGTTTTCAAGGAGGGAATGAGAAAAATGTTATGGGAGGCCGTGAAGCAACGTGATATTGACGAAGATGCTGTCATTTTGGCAAAGGCTGCTAAAATAATCAGACATGACATCTTCCGTTACAATGGTTTCACCTTCGCTGGTAGCTTCACAGCAGAATGTCAAGAGACGTCATTGCCGTCTAGCGTGAAGTATCTCGTGTCAACGATACTGAATGGTCTGAACCTCAAGGATCAGGATAAGCGCGACTCACAGGCATGTCTCACCATTGGCCAGAGTATTGTCTCTCTATTATAAAAAGAAATCCTGTCTTGGAAAGCAAAAGCAAGGCTACGATATGTGATATTCTCGGAAGACATTTAAAAGACCCGCGAGACGCACCGTGGCAAGTCTCTTTGGTCTTGCGGGTCTTTTAAATGTCTTCTGAGAAGATCATGTATGAGACATTGTGCCAAGAGATTGACCCAGGACCGTCTCACGATGACGTAGAACATGAGATTCTTACAAGACACGCCCTACTTACAATCTATCAAATAGGACAACGGGGCAGCAAAACACTCAGCCTTGTGAAGGATTTGAGCACATACAGATCCAGGGTCTCGGCGCATATAAAGCGTATAAGGACATACGTTATAAATGAAATGTCGACGAATAAGCAAAGAAGAAATCAGCACGGAGAAAAGAGACTCAAAAGCATTGGAAATGAAAAAGAAAAAATAATCTAGATGCAAATTCAGAAAATAAGGCAAGTAATTATCAGCCCGTAACAAGTGGAAATGAAACAAAGCACGTCCAATCAGGCTCAGAATTAAAAGACAGAGTAAAAGACAAAGTAGAACTTCATAAAGACGTTCACAAACGTACACATGCAGAGCAGATTATGAAAGCAGAGCATTCGAAAGGCTCAAAAAAAAAAAAAAAACGTATGCGCAATTCAAATGTGGAGAAAGTTAAAGAGTAGGAAAATTAGAAAGTATAAAAAAGAAAGTAAAGATCGCAGTAGCGCAAACAAATGGAAATTAATACTCAAAAAGGGAAAATAATCACCACGGACCAGGTGTCATTGAAAAAAAAGCAGGACAAAGCGAGGTCAGAAATAAAAGACAGAGTAGAAAACAAAGTGAAAAGTGATAAAGAGGTTAAAAAAAAAAAGGTCCAAACACCAGGGGCCTCATGTATAACGCCGTGCGTAGAACTCACACTATAACATGGCGTAAGCACAAAAGCGGGATTGTGCGTATGCACAGAAAAATCCAGATGCAGGAATCTGTGCGCACGCATACTTTCACGTTCTTCCACTACATAAATCCCGATTTGCGTGAAAAGTAACGCACGTGCACGCGCCTTCTGTCCCGCCCCAACTCCTCCCAGAATTACGCCTCTTTGAATATGCAAATCAATATAAATAGCCTTCTGAGAAAAGACAATGTGAAAAGCACAGGGGAAAATATAAGAATTTCAGCGAATACCAAGTGGAGGCAAAGGAAAAACGTACTATTTGTTGGTTTAAACAGTGGTATAATCAACAAAAGAAAGTTGATCGAGTGACAGAGTGTCGGAAAAACTCGAAAGATCAAATTCACAAAGTCGCACAGTGCCCGAAATAAAAAAGAAATCACATATCAAAGTCGCTGTGAAAAGGCGAGTTGTAGCCCACCGTCTGAGTGTCATATGAAAGCGTATTAGGGTACAAACAAAAAACATAGGCACACAGTGGGAAAAAAGCACGAAATGTCAAATTTAATCTCGAAATTTCTTAAAATCGTTTATTTTACTACCGTAGTTTCTCAAGTAGCATGTTAAATGCTTTTTTCTGTGTTTGATCTTCTATGTGCTCTATGTGTGTGAATCACTACGTGCTTCCGTTCTTTCTCTTTCTCCGACAGGACACAGAATGCATTACATTCGAGATATTACAGCTCTCTGAATAATTAAAATACTGAGATGTATACGTGATATCATTTTCATGATGATAGGAATGAAAGCATGTTATTAAACATGGGAACACGGTGGCGCAGTGATTGTTCATATCTCACGCAAGAGGCTTGTTGCACCATGTGTGACCTTCGATGAAATAATTTATTACAGAAGTACTGTCTCTTTCAAACGTACTAACCTCCAATTCCTGTCCATACTTTTCTTTCTCCAATCGCCACACAATCAGCTCTGTAATAGACGTGAAGCCATTTGTAAGCTTAGAACGCCGATTCTTCAAAACTTTTAAGGAACATTGAAATATCTTCGTAGTACATGTTTAATTATTCTATTCGTCTATCCTTCCAGTGTCGCGTCAGCACCAGCAAGAATACAGCGCAAGGCAGGAGCTATCCGTGAACTAGCTAGCGCTGCGGCACCGTGTCCTCACATGTCGAATTATTAGCAATACAGATTATTTAAATGAAGTTAAAGTTTTATCTGTATACTATAAGCAACATATTTTGCTGCATTTCATCTTAAAAACGATATTGTCATCATACGCGCTTTATAAAGTAGCGCAGGTTGTGCAATATTATAACTGTAGTGCAAGTTTACAGTGAGGTGATTGAGTGCGTTTATAGTTCTTGGGATGAAACTGTTTCTGAAACGCGAGGTCCGTACAGGAAAGGGTTTGACGCTTTTTGCCGTGGTTGAGGTAGTGTGTACTTGAAACTGTATACCGATAATTCTCTTTCCGATCATCTGCTGCTGTGATTCACAATCAGATACAGTGATATAAATACTCCGAGTGGTGCAGTGAGAGTAATATGGAAAAAAATGATCCGCAGTGGCAACCCTTAACGGGAACAGCAAAAAGAAGAACAAGATGCAGTGAGCGTAACAACGCTAAAGCAGTTCTGGTATTTGGAATACTATGGCTATTCCCTGGCCCATTATATTGCAGCAGGTTAATTACAATCAGATGTATTACACTAATAAACAATATGCAGTTAATTTCAGTATATTTATAAAGCCGCGTCAGGAATGTGGAGCTAAGAAAGAAAGGATGAGCACACAGGAACAGTAGTTTGACCATTCTGTGGACCATTATATTGTTACAGGTTAATTACAATCAGATGCATTAAATTTATGAACGATATGTGGTTAATTTCAGTGTATTTGATAAAGCTGCCGCCGTGGATGTGGATCTAAGAAAGGGTAACCACACAGGAACAGTAGCACTGCTTTGACACTGGGTGCCGCCAGTCTGCAAAACCGGGCGGATAAATTGCGTACGCCAAGGAATGAGTTACCGTGGAAATGTGCGTGGCTTTACGCCAAGTTTAGGTTTTATACATCGCGATTTGAGCGTGGAAAGGTTCGTACGCAACATTTCTGTGCGTACGCACCGTTTATACATGAGGCCCCAGCAGAGCAGGTTAGAGATAGTTCAGGATAGGTTTCTCAATTGGAATTTCAGCACAGACAAAGCGAACTACATCATCATCAGTCAATAATTTATTTTGCAAAGTAACTAATAAATGCATGTGAGGTAAAACAAGTTTTTGAAATTCTCTGACTTAAACTTCAAAGCCTTACAATATTTACATACTTCTGACATATCACCTATGTCCATATATTCGATCTCTATTCACCTTTTAGTTATTTCTCCAAGTAATAATTTTTCTTTTTTTGCGCTAATGTGAAGTTTATTTTTCTTTTTGCTGCTTTCATATTCTGTATCTTGCTCTGCATGTGTTTCACGCCTATGTTTTTTGGGGTCTTTTGAATTCCAGCTTTCATTATCTCTAACCTGACAAAGTCATTAAACACATGTCTCACTGACCTCATTTAAAAGATTCAGCATATTTGGACTCGAAAGATTCCATCCATCCATCCATTTTCCAACCCGCTGAATCCAAACACAGGGTCACGGGGGTCTGCTGGAGCCAATCCCAGCCAACACAGGGCACAAGGCAGGAACCAATCCCAGGCAGGGTGCCAACCCACCACAGGACACACACAAACACACCCACACACCAAGCACACACTAGGGCCAATTTAGAATCGCCAATCCACCTAACCAGCATGTCTTTGGACTGTGGGAGGAAACCGGAGCGCCCGGAGGAAACCCACGCAGACACGGGGAGAACATGCAAACTCCACGCAGGGAGGGCCCGGGAAGCGAACCCGGGTCCCCAGGTCTCTCAACTGCGAGGCAGCAGCGCTACCCACTGCGCCACCGTGCCGCCCCTGTAATGGTAATGAATACCCTATTAGTATTTTTAATGTGTGCATGAAATAATAAATGACTTTACTTTTTGAGTCTCATTTATGTATAAAGAAATAAATATAAGGCAAAAATGTAAAGATTTAAATGAAAAGTAGCCAGACAGGAGGTAATACTATGTCATACACGCATGTTTAGGGGACAACTAAAGGGCCTGAATAGATGTAATTCCACGCGGGTCCAGGGGTGGCGAAGTGTACTAATTCTTTCTCTCAATCCCTTGCAGACCATTCTCGGGAAATCCCGTCCGCTTCTTAGGCAGCCAACGACGTCACTTATGGTCACTGTCATGGTCCTGATGACATCACTTCCTCTACTGGCTTTTAAAGCCGCCATCTTGCTTCCAGTTAATCAGTTCTGTTTTGGACTCAGTCGTGTGAACATGTCTGTTTTTATTAATCAGTTTTTTGCAGCCAGGAAAAATTATATGGTTGGCTGCCCCAAACCTTCCAAATGTCTTTTGGTCATTTTTGTGACAGTGGTGTAGTTGGCAGGATGAAAGAAACCCAGAAGAAAATGGGACCGGACCTGAATCATGACTAAGTGGGAGAGTACCGGGGCCGAGTTTCCGAGTGGGGGGTTCATCTCGGATTTCGGAAAAGAACCGGTGCAGACTCCGCTCCCTTTGTCTAGTTCTGGGCCACATAAAGTAATTATGGAGAGTGTCGATGGTACACACAGAAGTGGCTGGTCTCTTTGGTGGAAGTGACAGGGACTTATTATGTTCACTAAGAGGAGAGAGCTGTCCTCCCCGCGGGGGCCAAGGCCCCGAAGCAAAATGGGGATTTCCCAGACCAGCAGATGAGGTCCTTGCAGGTGTGGAAGCTGGATCCTGAGCAATCTACCCAAGAGCAGGCGGAATGGTTAAGACCCACCGAGTGCTCCACCTTCCAGATCGTAAAGAAGGTAGCCTGTTTTTTTTATTAATGAGCAACCTTCCTGACCATTTCACCCAGCAGGTCTGGGGAGAATTTTCTACTATGAACGAGCTTGTTGGGCTCATCGAAACATCTAGGACGGCCGCACAATTTGGGAGAGCAGAACGGTCCTTTATGTCACGGAGATTACGTCCCTCCTAATCTGCCCCCTCAGCATAAACTGGAGTTTGCACCGGAGTCCCCAGTTCCGTGGGTGTGGCCCTCACTTGGGAGTGCAAGTAGAAACAGGGGGGTGGATTGTGTGCACTTTCAAACCCCATGTCAATGGCTCATACGGGAGTGGTCGTGGTTAATGGATTTAAGGTGGAAGCCCTCTTCGATTCCGGCAGCAACATTTCCATTGTTGATCACCGGTATGTACTGCTGCGACAGTGAATGAAAGTAAAGACCAATATAACCTGTGTACAGGGAGATGTCCGATTCTATAAATCCACCCGATGTTTCATCAGCCAGGGAGGATCAGTTAAAAGAATCACTGTAGCAGTCCTCCCAAATCCACCTTTCGCTGTGATTCTAGGGTGGGACTGGTCTGATAATAAAAGTGGTGAAGTACTGGCCACCCCCAAACCTAATTTAGGCCTAGTAACAGACGGGAGTAATCTGTCACAGGTTGTCTCCACACCGTGTACTCAGCCAGTGGAGAGAGATATGGGAGGCCAAGAGGAGGATGATGAAGTTCCCGGACCGTCGCAGACCGTTGCGTCACCAGTCCGCCTTTTAGTGGAGTGGGATGACTCCCCGCCTCTTGAGCTTAGACCGGATCCTCTCTCAGAATTAAGTTTTCAGTTTAGACAAATGCCGGCCTCACTTAAAAGGGAACAATGGAATGATGATTCCATAAAATTTGCAAAGAATGCAGTCATTCTAGTCAACAATCTAGACACCCATCAGCCCATGCCACAGGGCCCGCACTTTGTTATTGAAAATGATTTGTTATATCAGGTCAGTGAACACGAGGGGGAGTCACAGAAGCTGTTGCTGATTCCATGAACCTTCCGGCGGCAGGTTTGTGAGTTAGCGCACGCCCACCTCCTAGGAGGCCACCTGGGTGCCGAGAAAACATTAGAGCGCGTCAAGCTCTGATTTTATTGGCCAGGAATTAACAAGGAGGTTCACTGCTTCGCAAGGTGGTCAGCGGGGATGGAAAGAATTGGGATCAACTCCTCCGCCTCGTACTCTTTGCCTACAGGGAAGTCCCCCAAGCCTCGACGGGGTTCTCACCATTTGAATTATTATATGGACGACAACCCGGGGTATATTGGACATTTTGAAAGAAGATTGGGAAGGAGAGACTCTTCCCTTGACTAATGTTTTGGAATATATCGCACAGTTACGCGATAGATTTGAGAAAATTCGACTTATACTAAAAAGTCACATGGAGGAGGCACAAGCAGCACAGGCCCGCTGTTATGACCGTGGCACGATGTTTCGGGTGTTTGAATCGGGGGATCGGGTCATGGTGTTGGCTCCCACCTCCCATTGTAAACTACTTGCCAGTTGGCAGGGACAATATGAAGTTAAGGAGAGGAAAGGGCTTGTCGACTATTTGGTGAAACAGCCCAGGGTCTGGTGTTCTCTGGGTGCTCCCATTTGGTGAGTCGGACTCATGAGTGAGTTTCTTCGTGATAGCCAGTGGAGAAGCCGTTTTCGCCAGGGGACTGTTGTGTTTCCTCATGCCATCCTATGGTAGGAACTGAACTACAGGTTTCTTCTCTGTATATATGGACTATGTTAAATCTTTCTTTTTGCTTTCTCTGAGAACAGTTCTTTTTTATTTCTCTTTATTGTTTGTGTCAAACCAGGGGTTAGGATTTGGCCGCTGGGGAAAGCATCTGGTTAGGGGGGTTCACAAATGAGCTCTCAGGCACCAGGCAAGTAAATGTAATCAGCAGATTTCAATATATTTACCAGGCCTACTTTCTTCTGATTTTTTTTTGGCAGTTATTTAATGGCACACATAGGGGACAAGAGGGGCTGAGGATCGAATGTGGTAATGCTATTTTATCCTTCACATATCGTCCACTGCCCTGTCGGGGGGTGAAGTGTAGGAATCACATTCCTGTATCGGGCAATTGCTACAAAGGAGTCCAACCCTCGAGTCACTAGGTGGTTCCTTGATCTACAACCTTATAAGTTCTCGCTCATTTATCGGAAGGGTTCTCTCCATACCAACACCGATGCTCTCTCTCATGTTCACGACCTCTTGGTGCAGGTCACCCGACCCGATGAGTCTGGGCTGGGTTTGGGGCGGATTCCTTCCAGCCAGGAAAAATTATATGGGTGGCTGCCCCAAACCTTCCCAATGTCTTTTGGTTGTTTTTGTGGAAACTATAAATATCTATAGAAATAAAACACCAGCAACAGATGATACATTTCTGTAACACTTGTAACTTGTTTTTATAATACTATATTGTGCACACCATATTACAACAATCAAAAAGCAAACTGATACAGCTACAACAAACTACTTTTATCACTTTCAGAACTTGTAATAAGTTACCCTAACATACTCACAGCAATCAAATTTACTGAATGTTTTGTCATGTACCATATTTACATGCCTGATAAATTTAAACTCTGACATTGCTATCATTTTTTCAGTCACTTAAATGAAAGAATAAAATAGGATTTCCAGTTAGGGTCTTTATGTTCTCTTATAAGACATATAGTTGCATTCTGGTAGATCTGTCAAAGGGTCAAGATAGAAGACAGAAAGGTACAAACAAGGAAAAACTAAATAGCATAATTATAATCCGTTTATAAAACCCAGCCACAGGGGATGCACAAACCAGTGTGTTTCTTTGTGCCGGTCCCAAGCCCGGATTAATGGGGAGGATTTCGTCAGGAAGGGAATCCGGTGTAAAATTTTGCCAAATCGATATGCGGACAACAATACAAATTTCCGTACCAGGTTGGTCAAGACCTGGGTTAACAACGACTGCCACCAGTACTGTTAGCCAATAGGGTGCTGGCGGAAATTGGGCTACTGTTGGCCGAAGAAGAAGAAGGAGAACAAGAGGGGGGGGGGGGGGGGCATGTCTGGGGGCAGGAGAAGAGGAGGAAAGAAAAGAGAATGGAACTGAGGGTAGGAACTTTGAATATTTGGAGTATGACTGGTAAGGGGAGAGAGTTAGCAGATATGATGGAGAGAAGGAAGGCTGATATATTGTGCATGCAAGAGACTAAATAGAAGGGGAGTAAGGTCAGGTTGATTGGAGGTGGATTCAAATTGTTCTATCATGGTGTGGATGGGAGGAGAAATGGGGTAGGAGTCATTCTGAAGGAACAGTATGTCAAGAGTGTTTTGGAGGTGAAAAGAGTGTCAGGCAGAGTAATGATTATGAAGCTAGAAATTGGAGGTGTGATGATGAATTGTTAGTGCATATGCACCGCAAGTTGGGTGTGCAATGGGTGAGAAAGAAGATTTTTGGAGTGATGAACAGTGTACCCAAGGGACAGAAAGCGGTGTTTGGAGCAGATTTCAATGGGCATGTTGGTGAAGGGAACAGTGGAGACGAGGAGGTGATGGGTAGGTATGGTGTCAAGGAGAGGAATGAAGAAGATCAGAGGATAGTGGATTTTGCCAAAAGGATGGACATGGCTGTGGTGAATACGTATTTTAAGAAGAGGGAGGAACATAGGGTTACGTACAAGAGTGGAGAAAGATGCACACAGGTGGATTACACCCTATGAAGAGTTGATCTGAAGGAGATTGAAGACTGCAAAGTGGTGGCAGGGGAAAGTGTAGTTAAGCACCATAGGATGGTGGTCTGTAGGATGATGTTGGAGATCAAGAAAAGGAAGAGAGTGAGGGCAGAGCCAAGGATCTATTGGTGGAAGTTGAAAAAGGAAGACTGCAAGGTTGAGTTTAGGGAGGAGGTGAGACAGGCACTGGGTGGCAGTGAAGAGTTACCAGACAGCTGGGAAACTACAGCAGGTGTAGTAAGGGTGACAGCAAGAAGGGTGCCTGGCGTGACATCTGGAAACAAACAAATGGAAATTAATACTCAAAAAGGGAAAATAATCACCACGGACCAGGTGTCATTGAAAAAAAAGCAGGACAAAGCGAGGTCAGAAATAAAAGACAGAGTAGAAAACAAAGTGAAAAGTGATAAAGAGGTTAAAAAAAAAAAGGTCCAAACACCAGGGGCCTCATGTATAACGCCGTGCGTAGAACTCACACTATAACATGGTGTAAGCACAAAAGCGGGATTGTGCGTATGCACAGAAAAATCCAGATGCAGGAATCTGTGCGCACGCATACTTTCACGTTCTTCCACTACATAAATCCCGATTTGCGTGAAAAGTAACGCACGTGCACGCGCCTTCTGTCCCGCCCCAACTCCTCCCAGAATTACGCCTCTTTGAATATGCAAATCAATATAAATAGCCTTCTGAGAAAAGACAATGTGAAAAGCACAGGGGAAAATATAAGAATTTCAGCGAATACCAAGTGGAGGCAAAGGAAAAACGTACTATTTGTTGGTTTAAACAGTGGTATAATCAACAAAAGAAAGTTGATCGAGTGACAGAGTGTCGGAAAAACTCGAAAGATCAAATTCACAAAGTCGCACAGTGCCCGAAATAAAAAAGAAATCACATATCAAAGTCGCTGTGAAAAGGCGAGTTGTAGCCCACCGTCTGAGTGTCATATGAAAGCGTATTAGGGTACAAACAAAAAACATAGGCACACAGTGGGAAAAAAGCACGAAATGTCAAATTTAATCTCGAAATTTCTTAAAATCGTTTATTTTACTACCGTAGTTTCTCAAGTAGCATGTTAAATGCTTTTTTCTGTGTTTGATCTTCTATGTGCTCTATGTGTGTGAATCACTACGTGCTTCCGTTCTTTCTCTTTCTCCGACAGGACACAGAATGCATTACATTCGAGATATTACAGCTCTCTGAATAATTAAAATACTGAGATGTATACGTGATATCATTTTCATGATGATAGGAATGAAAGCATGTTATTAAACATGGGAACACGGTGGCGCAGTGATTGTTCATATCTCACGCAAGAGGCTTGTTGCACCATGTGTGACCTTCGATGAAATAATTTATTACAGAAGTACTGTCTCTTTCAAACGTACTAACCTCCAATTCCTGTCCATACTTTTCTTTCTCCAATCGCCACACAATCAGCTCTGTAATAGACGTGAAGCCATTTGTAAGCTTAGAACGCCGATTCTTCAAAACTTTTAAGGAACATTGAAATATCTTCGTAGTACATGTTTAATTATTCTATTCGTCTATCCTTCCAGTGTCGCGTCAGCACCAGCAAGAATACAGCGCAAGGCAGGAGCTATCCGTGAACTAGCTAGCGCTGCGGCACCGTGTCCTCACATGTTGAATTATTAGCAATACAGATTATTTAAATGAAGTTAAAGTTTTATCTGTATACTATAAGCAACATATTTTGCTGCATTTCATCTTAAAAATGATATTGTCATCATACGCGCTTTATAAAGTAGCGCAGGTTGTGCAATATTATAACTGTAGTGCAAGTTTACAGTGAGGTGATTGAGTGCGTTTATAGTTCTTGGGATGAAACTGTTTCTGAAACGCGAGGTCCGTACAGGAAAGGGTTTGACGCTTTTTGCCGTGGTTGAGGTAGTGTGTACTTGAAACTGTATACCGATAATTCTCTTTCCGATCATCTGCTGCTGTGATTCACAATCAGATACAGTGATATAAATACTCCGAGTGGTGCAGTGAGAGTAATATGGAAAAAAATGATCCGCAGTGGCAACCCTTAACGGGAACAGCAAAAAGAAGAACAAGATGCAGTGAGCGTAACAACGCTAAAGCAGTTCTGGTATTTGGAATACTATGGCTATTCCCTGGCCCATTATATTGCAGCAGGTTAATTACAATCAGATGTATTACACTAATAAACAATATGCAGTTAATTTCAGTATATTTATAAAGCCGCGTCAGGAATGTGGAGCTAAGAAAGAAAGGATGAGCACACAGGAACAGTAGTTTGACCATTCTGTGGACCATTATATTGTTACAGGTTAATTACAATCAGATGCATTAAATTTATGAACGATATGTGGTTAATTTCAGTGTATTTGATAAAGCTGCCGCCGTGGATGTGGATCTAAGAAAGGGTAACCACACAGGAACAGTAGCACTGCTTTGACACTGGGTGCCGCCAGTCTGCAAAACCGGGCGGATAAATTGCGTACGCCAAGGAATGAGTTACCGTGGAAATGTGCGTGGCTTTACGCCAAGTTTAGGTTTTATACATCGCGATTTGAGCGTGGAAAGGTTCGTACGCAACATTTCTGTGCGTACGCACCGTTTATACATGAGGCCCCAGCAGAGCAGGTTAGAGATAGTTCAGGATAGGTTTCTCAATTGGAATTTCAGCACAGACAAAGCGAACTACATCATCATCAGTCAATAATTTATTTTGCAAAGTAACTAATAAATGCATGTGAGGTAAAACAAGTTTTTGAAATTCTCTGACTTAAACTTCAAAGCCTTACAATATTTACATACTTCTGACATATCACCTATGTCCATATATTCGATCTCTATTCACCTTTTAGTTATTTCTCCAAGTAATAATTTTTCTTTTTTTGCGCTAATGTGAAGTTTATTTTTCTTTTTGCTGCTTTCATATTCTGTATCTTGCTCTGCATGTGTTTCACGCCTATGTTTTTTGGGGTCTTTTGAATTCCAGCTTTCATTATCTCTAACCTGACAAAGTCATTAAACACATGTCTCACTGACCTCATTTAAAAGATTCAGCATATTTGGACTCGAAAGATTCCATCCATCCATCCATTTTCCAACCCGCTGAATCCAAACACAGGGTCACGGGGGTCTGCTGGAGCCAATCCCAGCCAACACAGGGCACAAGGCAGGAACCAATCCCAGGCAGGGTGCCAACCCACCACAGGACACACACAAACACACCCACACACCAAGCACACACTAGGGCCAATTTAGAATCGCCAATCCACCTAACCAGCATGTCTTTGGACTGTGGGAGGAAACCGGAGCGCCCGGAGGAAACCCACGCAGACACGGGGAGAACATGCAAACTCCACGCAGGGAGGGCCCGGGAAGCGAACCCGGGTCCCCAGGTCTCTCAACTGCGAGGCAGCAGCGCTACCCACTGCGCCACCGTGCCGCCCCTGTAATGGTAATGAATACCCTATTAGTATTTTTAATGTGTGCATGAAATAATAAATGACTTTACTTTTTGAGTCTCATTTATGTATAAAGAAATAAATATAAGGCAAAAATGTAAAGATTTAAATGAAAAGTAGCCAGACAGGAGGTAATACTATGTCATACACGCATGTTTAGGGGACAACTAAAGGGCCTGAATAGATGTAATTCCACGCGGGTCCAGGGGTGGCGAAGTGTACTAATTCTTTCTCTCAATCCCTTGCAGACCATTCTCGGGAAATCCCGTCCGCTTCTTAGGCAGCCAACGACGTCACTTATGGTCACTGTCATGGTCCTGATGACATCACTTCCTCTACTGGCTTTTAAAGCCGCCATCTTGCTTCCAGTTAATCAGTTCTGTTTTGGACTCAGTCGTGTGAACATGTCTGTTTTTATTAATCAGTTTTTTGCAGCCAGGAAAAATTATATGGTTGGCTGCCCCAAACCTTCCAAATGTCTTTTGGTCATTTTTGTGACAGTGGTGTAGTTGGCAGGATGAAAGAAACCCAGAAGAAAATGGGACCGGACCTGAATCATGACTAAGTGGGAGAGTACCGGGGCCGAGTTTCCGAGTGGGGGGTTCATCTCGGATTTCGGAAAAGAACCGGTGCAGACTCCGCTCCCTTTGTCTAGTTCTGGGCCACATAAAGTAATTATGGAGAGTGTCGATGGTACACACAGAAGTGGCTGGTCTCTTTGGTGGAAGTGACAGGGACTTATTATGTTCACTAAGAGGAGAGAGCTGTCCTCCCCGCGGGGGCCAAGGCCCCGAAGCAAAATGGGGATTTCCCAGACCAGCAGATGAGGTCCTTGCAGGTGTGGAAGCTGGATCCTGAGCAATCTACCCAAGAGCAGGCGGAATGGTTAAGACCCACCGAGTGCTCCACCTTCCAGATCGTAAAGAAGGTAGCCTGTTTTTTTTATTAATGAGCAACCTTCCTGACCATTTCACCCAGCAGGTCTGGGGAGAATTTTCTACTATGAACGAGCTTGTTGGGCTCATCGAAACATCTAGGACGGCCGCACAATTTGGGAGAGCAGAACGGTCCTTTATGTCACGGAGATTACGTCCCTCCTAATCTGCCCCCTCAGCATAAACTGGAGTTTGCACCGGAGTCCCCAGTTCCGTGGGTGTGGCCCTCACTTGGGAGTGCAAGTAGAAACAGGGGGGTGGATTGTGTGCACTTTCAAACCCCATGTCAATGGCTCATACGGGAGTGGTCGTGGTTAATGGATTTAAGGTGGAAGCCCTCTTCGATTCCGGCAGCAACATTTCCATTGTTGATCACCGGTATGTACTGCTGCGACAGTGAATGAAAGTAAAGACCAATATAACCTGTGTACAGGGAGATGTCCGATTCTATAAATCCACCCGATGTTTCATCAGCCAGGGAGGATCAGTTAAAAGAATCACTGTAGCAGTCCTCCCAAATCCACCTTTCGCTGTGATTCTAGGGTGGGACTGGTCTGATAATAAAAGTGGTGAAGTACTGGCCACCCCCAAACCTAATTTAGGCCTAGTAACAGACGGGAGTAATCTGTCACAGGTTGTCTCCACACCGTGTACTCAGCCAGTGGAGAGAGATATGGGAGGCCAAGAGGAGGATGATGAAGTTCCCGGACCGTCGCAGACCGTTGCGTCACCAGTCCGCCTTTTAGTGGAGTGGGATGACTCCCCGCCTCTTGAGCTTAGACCGGATCCTCTCTCAGAATTAAGTTTTCAGTTTAGACAAATGCCGGCCTCACTTAAAAGGGAACAATGGAATGATGATTCCATAAAATTTGCAAAGAATGCAGTCATTCTAGTCAACAATCTAGACACCCATCAGCCCATGCCACAGGGCCCGCACTTTGTTATTGAAAATGATTTGTTATATCAGGTCAGTGAACACGAGGGGGAGTCACAGAAGCTGTTGCTGATTCCATGAACCTTCCGGCGGCAGGTTTGTGAGTTAGCGCACGCCCACCTCCTAGGAGGCCACCTGGGTGCCGAGAAAACATTAGAGCGCGTCAAGCTCTGATTTTATTGGCCAGGAATTAACAAGGAGGTTCACTGCTTCGCAAGGTGGTCAGCGGGGATGGAAAGAATTGGGATCAACTCCTCCGCCTCGTACTCTTTGCCTACAGGGAAGTCCCCCAAGCCTCGACGGGGTTCTCACCATTTGAATTATTATATGGACGACAACCCGGGGTATATTGGACATTTTGAAAGAAGATTGGGAAGGAGAGACTCTTCCCTTGACTAATGTTTTGGAATATATCGCACAGTTACGCGATAGATTTGAGAAAATTCGACTTATACTAAAAAGTCACATGGAGGAGGCACAAGCAGCACAGGCCCGCTGTTATGACCGTGGCACGATGTTTCGGGTGTTTGAATCGGGGGGATCGGGTCATGGTGTTGGCTCCCACCTCCCATTGTAAACTACTTGCCAGTTGGCAGGGACAATATGAAGTTAAGGAGAGGAAAGGGCTTGTCGACTATTTGGTGAAACAGCCCAGGGTCTGGTGTTCTCTGGGTGCTCCCATTTGGTGAGTCGGACTCATGAGTGAGTTTCTTCGTGATAGCCAGTGGAGAAGCCGTTTTCGCCAGGGGACTGTTGTGTTTCCTCATGCCATCCTATGGTAGGAACTGAACTACAGGTTTCTTCTCTGTATATATGGACTATGTTAAATCTTTCTTTTTGCTTTCTCTGAGAACAGTTCTTTTTTATTTCTCTTTATTGTTTGTGTCAAACCAGGGGTTAGGATTTGGCCGCTGGGGAAAGCATCTGGTTAGGGGGGTTCACAAATGAGCTCTCAGGCACCAGGCAAGTAAATGTAATCAGCAGATTTCAATATATTTACCAGGCCTACTTTCTTCTGATTTTTTTTTGGCAGTTATTTAATGGCACACATAGGGGACAAGAGGGGCTGAGGATCGAATGTGGTAATGCTATTTTATCCTTCACATATCGTCCACTGCCCTGTCGGGGGGTGAAGTGTAGGAATCACATTCCTGTATCGGGCAATTGCTACAAAGGAGTCCAACCCTCGAGTCACTAGGTGGTTCCTTGATCTACAACCTTATAAGTTCTCGCTCATTTATCGGAAGGGTTCTCTCCATACCAACACCGATGCTCTCTCTCATGTTCACGACCTCTTGGTGCAGGTCACCCGACCCGATGAGTCTGGGCTGGGTTTGGGGCGGATTCCTTCCAGCCAGGAAAAATTATATGGGTGGCTGCCCCAAACCTTCCCAATGTCTTTTGGTTGTTTTTGTGGAAACTATAAATATCTATAGAAATAAAACACCAGCAACAGATGATACATTTCTGTAACACTTGTAACTTGTTTTTATAATACTATATTGTGCACACCATATTACAACAATCAAAAAGCAAACTGATACAGCTACAACAAACTACTTTTATCACTTTCAGAACTTGTAATAAGTTACCCTAACATACTCACAGCAATCAAATTTACTGAATGTTTTGTCATGTACCATATTTACATGCCTGATAAATTTAAACTCTGACATTGCTATCATTTTTTCAGTCACTTAAATGAAAGAATAAAATAGGATTTCCAGTTAGGGTCTTTATGTTCTCTTATAAGACATATAGTTGCATTCTGGTAGATCTGTCAAAGGGTCAAGATAGAAGACAGAAAGGTACAAACAAGGAAAAACTAAATAGCATAATTATAATCCGTTTATAAAACCCAGCCACAGGGGATGCACAAACCAGTGTGTTTCTTTGTGCCGGTCCCAAGCCCGGATTAATGGGGAGGATTTCGTCAGGAAGGGAATCCGGTGTAAAATTTTGCCAAATCGATATGCGGACAACAATACAAATTTCCGTACCAGGTTGGTCAAGACCTGGGTTAACAACGACTGCCACCAGTACTGTTAGCCAATAGGGTGCTGGCGGAAATTGGGCTACTGTTGGCCGAAGAAGAAGAAGGAGAACAAGAGGGGGGGGGGGGGGGGACATGTCTGGAGGCAGGAGAAGAGGAGGAAAGAAAAGAGAATGGAACTGAGGGTAGGAACTTTGAATATTTGGAGTATGACTGGTAAGGGGAGAGAGTTAGCAGATATGATGGAGAGAAGGAAGGCTGATATATTGTGCATGCAAGAGACTAAATAGAAGGGGAGTAAGGTCAGGTTGATTGGAGGTGGATTCAAATTGTTCTATCATGGTGTGGATGGGAGGAGAAATGGGGTAGGAGTCATTCTGAAGGAACAGTATGTCAAGAGTGTTTTGGAGGTGAAAAGAGTGTCAGGCAGAGTAATGATTATGAAGCTAGAAATTGGAGGTGTGATGATGAATTGTTAGTGCATATGCACCGCAAGTTGGGTGTGCAATGGGTGAGAAAGAAGATTTTTGGAGTGATGAACAGTGTACCCAAGGGACAGAAAGCGGTGTTTGGAGCAGATTTCAATGGGCATGTTGGTGAAGGGAACAGTGGAGACGAGGAGGTGATGGGTAGGTATGGTGTCAAGGAGAGGAATGAAGAAGATCAGAGGATAGTGGATTTTGCCAAAAGGATGGACATGGCTGTGGTGAATACGTATTTTAAGAAGAGGGAGGAACATAGGGTTACGTACAAGAGTGGAGAAAGATGCACACAGGTGGATTACACCCTATGAAGAGTTGATCTGAAGGAGATTGAAGACTGCAAAGTGGTGGCAGGGGAAAGTGTAGTTAAGCACCATAGGATGGTGGTCTGTAGGATGATGTTGGAGATCAAGAAAAGGAAGAGAGTGAGGGCAGAGCCAAGGATCTATTGGTGGAAGTTGAAAAAGGAAGACTGCAAGGTTGAGTTTAGGGAGGAGGTGAGACAGGCACTGGGTGGCAGTGAAGAGTTACCAGACAGCTGGGAAACTACAGCAGGTGTAGTAAGGGTGACAGCAAGAAGGGTGCCTGGCGTGACATCTGGAAAGAGGAAGGAGGAAAAGGAAACCTGGTGGTGGAATGAGGAAATACAGGAGAGTATACAGAGGAAGAGGATGGCAAAGAAGAAGTGGGATAGTCAGAGAGATGCAGAAAGTAGACAAGAGTACAAGGAGATAAGGCGCAAGGTGATGAGAGAGGTGGTGAAGACTAAAGAAAAGGTGTATGATGAGTTGTATGACAGGTTGGACACTAAGGAGGGAGAAAAGGACCTGTACTGATTGGCTAGACAGAGGGACCGAGCTGGGAAAGATGTGCAGCAGGTTAGGGTGGTAAAGGATAAAGATGGAAACATACTCACAAGCGAGGAGATTGTGTTGAGCAGATGGAAAGAGTACTTTCCAGAGTGAGGCTGATGAATGAAGAGAACGAGAGAGAGAAGAGGTTGGATGATGTGGAGATAGTGAATCAGGAAGTGCAATGGATTAGCAAGGAGGAAGTAAGGACGGCTATGAAGAGGATGAAATATGGAAAGGCCGTTGGTCCAGATGACATACCTGTGGAAGCATGGAGGTGTTTAGGAGAGATGGCAGTGGAGTTTTTAACCAGATTGCTTAATGGAATCTTGGAAAGTGAGAGGATGCCTGAGAAGTGGAGAAGAAGTGTACTGGTGCCGATATTTAAGAATAAGGGGGATGTGCAGGACTGCAGTAACTACAGGGGAATAAAATTGATAAGCCACAGCATGAAGTTATGAGAAACAGTAGTGGAAGCTAGGCTATGAAGTGAGGTGATGATTAGTGAGCAGCAGCATGGTTTCATGTCAAGAAAGAGCACCACAGATGCAATGTTTGCTCTGAGGATGTTGATGGAGAAGTTTAGAGAAGGCCAGAAGGAGTTGCATTGCGTCTTTGTGGACCTGGAGAAAGCATATGACAGTGTGCCTCAAGAGGAGCTGTGGTATTGTATGAGGAAGTCGGGAGTGGCAGAGAAGTACGTAAGAGTTGTACAGGATATGTACGAGAGAAGTGTGACAATGGTGAGGTCTGCGGTAGGAGCGACGGATGCATTCAACATGGAGGTGGGATTACATCAGGGATCAGCTCTGAGCCCTTTCTTATTTGCAACGGTGATGGACAGGTTGACAGACAAGATTAGACAGGAGTCCCCGTGGACTATGATGTTTGCTGATGACATTGTGATCTGTAGCGATAGTAGGGAGCAGGTTGAGCAGACCCTGGAGAGGTGGAGATATGCTCTAGAAAGGAGAGCAATGAAGGTCAGTAGGAACAAGACAGAATACATGTGTGTAAGTGAGAGGGAGGTCAGTGGAATGGTGAGGATGCAAGGAGTAGAGTTGGTGAAGGTGGATGAGTTTAAATACTTGGGATCAACAGTACAGAGTAATGGGGATTGTGGAAGAGAGGTGAAAAAGAGAGGGCAGGCAGGGTGGAATGGGTGGAGAAGAGTGTCAGAGTAATTTGTGACAGACGGGTATCAGCAAGAGTGAAAGGGAAGGTCTACAGGACGGTACGGAGACCAGCTATGTTATATGGGTTGGAGACGATGGCACTGACCAGAAAGCAGGAGACAGAGCTAGAGGTAGCAGAGTTAAAGATGCTAAGATTTGCACTGGGTGTGACGAGGATGGATAAGATTAGAAATGAGTACATTAGAGGGTCAGTTCAAGTTGGATGGTTGGGAGAGAAAGTCAGAGAAGCGAGATTGCGTTGGTTTGGACATCTGCAGAGGAGAGATGCTGGGTATATTGGGAGAAGGATGTTAAGGATAGAGCTGTGAGGGAAGAGGAAAAGAGGAAGGCCTGCCTAAGCGAAGGTTTATGGATGTGGTGAGAGAGGACATGCAGGTGATGGGTGTGACAGAACAAGATGCAGAGGACAGAAAGATATGGAAGAAGATGATCTGCTGCGGCAACCCCTAACGAGAGCAGCCGAAAGAAGAAGAAGATAATCCATTTATAAATGATTTGTCCAAAAAAAACACATGGTGGAGACTCTGTGATGGACTGACATTTTTTAGGGTGCTTCCTACTTTGCACCCTAGTCGAACTAACTCAAACATTACAGTAACTTATAACTGATTTATATAATAAAAATAAAATTGGTCTTTCAGACATTGCATATGGTGTTTATTGAGTTGGAAAAGGCTTATAATAGAGTACCATGACAAAACGTCTGGAGGTGCATGAGAGAAAAAGGAGTTCCAGAGAAGTATGTGGGGATTGTTCAGGTTAAGTATGAGGGAGTGAGAACTCGGCGTAGCAGACACAATCCCAGTTAGAGCAGGTCCGCACCAAGGACCTTCTTTAAGTCCTTACATCTTTAATTTGGTTAAGGATGTGTTGAGTCATGGGATAAAAGACCAACCTTCCTGGTGTGTGTTGCCGATCACATTGATGATGATGATGATGGTGTTGTGTAGCACCAGAAAATAGGAAGTGGAGAGGTAGTTGGAAGAATGGAGAAGGACTTTGGCAGATAGAGGATTGAAGATAAATAGGAAGAGTATATGAGGTTTAATGATGATCAGGAGTCAGAAGTTAGCCTGCAGGAAGCGCTATTCAAAAGGGTGAAAAAAATTAAATATCTAGGATCAGTGGTAGCCCAAGATGGAAAATTAGATGCAGAGATAACCCATAGAATGCAGTATGGATGAAACAATTGGAAAAAGGTATCAGGAGCATTGTGTGATTGAAGAATTACAGGGAAGGTTAAAGGTAAGATTTTTAAGACAGTGGTAAGACCAACAATGATGTATGGAGCTGAGACATGGGCAGTAAAGGGAGTGCAGGAGAAGAAGTTAGATGTGGAAATAAATGAGAATGTTAAAATGGACATGTGGAGTTACAAAAAAGGACAAAATAAATATTTAAACAACCAGAGGTACAACAAAAGCAGAAGAGATTTTTAAGAAAGTACAGGAAAGTAGGTTGAAGTGGAATGGACATGTGTTGAGAAGACAATGAATATGTGGGCAAAAGAGAGATGTGAATAGAAGTAAACGAGAAGAGAAAGTGAGGGGGGATGAAGTGTAAATGGATGCAAAGAGTAACAGAAGATCTGAAGGCAAAGGGTTTGACTGAGAAGAAGGTGCAGGACCAAGCTGTATGTGTGTGTGATCCCAAGAATGAACAAAGCTTCTTTGAGAAATTATGAAGAATGGTAAATGACTTGCATGAAAAAGTTTCTGAAATAACCACAGACATTTTTTTGAAAATGTGTTTCAGGTAACTGTTGCTCTAGCATGTGAAATTAATTTACTTAAGGAATTGAAGAAAACACTGTAAGTAATTAAAAGTTTTAATTTTAACAGGAGTAGTCAGCACAAGTGCTTAGAGGACATATTCAAGGCTCTGATAAGGTACCCACAAGCAGAGATGGGAGTGCTGTCATTAACATCTCATTTTTCAACCAAAGTCTGGAGGCTAATTGTCCAAATGAAGAGTGACCTTGTTTCTGCTTCTCCCCATGAAACTGCCTCTTTTAGGTAGGCACTATACAGACTTAGAACCTACCAGATGAAGCTATTCTTTCAGGACCTGCAGCTGAGGAATATGGGACTCTGCCTCAGATGCATCTTTCTTTTGATGGCACAATGATGTATCCAAAAGAGCATATTCGTTTGCCACTTTTTCATTCCTCCTTTTTAAATTGGGATACTGCCTATTACCCTATCCCTTTAAATTCTGACCTGTCTCATTTATCTTCATACAGAATATATTGTATACACTAGAAACAGTCAGGTAGTTGTCACTAATGAGTACTACGCCACTCAAGAATTCCCTAGCATGTAAGTTGTGGACAGTTCCAAAAATGTCTAATAGAGGGGAATATCATGTCAAAAATCTCTGACTAGTAACATAGAGGGCCATGTAGAATCTTTAAAAAACAAAAGATTTATTCTAAAACAAAAATGCTTTGAAACAACATGAAACTATGTGGAGGTCATAAAACATAATAAGCATAATCTGAGGTACAAAAAAAAACCCCATTGACTCCCTAGTGCATTTGAATGAACTTCCAGGAACTGTGGGAATCCCTCACCCATAGGTGATGATGGGCTGGTGGGAACTACCCACAAAACACAAGGCACATAACAAAGGCATTGATACATAGGATAATCAAATACAAAGAAAAATGCAATTTAACATAAATAAGATTTTAGTAAACAAAAGAATATATTAGACAAAAACTTGAACCTCAGAGAGGGGTGGAGTCCTGGCTGAAACATAACATTGAATAACCATATGTCAAGAGGATAGCAACACAACATCTCATGGTATGTATTCCTAAGTCTCTGTACCATTTTCTAGAATGAAAGAAGAGAAAAATAATCGTGGAGAACAGCTGGGATATTTAAAAACATTGTCTTCCTAAGTAATGTATGTCATACAGTATTGGTCCTACACAGAAGGGACTTGGGTATCAGTAACAGTGCACCCTTCTTCACTTCTTTTTTCCACTTGTCACAAAGTACTAAAGCACATCTGTTGGTTACTTTTTATCCATGACTCCTAGACTGAATATTTTTTGCTGTTTTCTTTATTTGTTGTATTGTACATTGTAGTACTTTGTAAAGAATTATACTTTATTATACAGTACAAGTTGAACAGCCTATTTAATATATTGTTAGTTTATGTAAAGAATGATACTTTATTATACAAGCTGAACAGCCTATTTATTATATTGTTAGCTTATATTTACTTAAGTATGGTATCAAGTGATTGTAAGCTATATTTCAGCTTCATTTTGCTTAAAGTGTAGATGAAAAAAAAATCTATAAAAAAATTTAACAGCATGAGGACAACAAGACATTGCTCCATGAATTTAGCATGCTTGCAAGCCTAGGGGCTTAGAGGCCAGAGTGTCTTCAAAACTTCTTGTTATTATTATTAGGGCTATGATGGCAGTTTCTTGTGTATTATTGATTTGCCATTTTGTAATATGAGCTGGTGCCAACAGTGAGATACACCAGGGGATGCCTGTATAGTTGGTATGACCTTTCCATTTCAGATTCACAGTTCCTGGTCACATGAATCCATCATGGGATTTCTCTCTGGGGCATTGAAGTGCACTATAAGTTGGAGGCATGTAAGAAAGTCTTCTGTGGGATGCAGTAGGATTAAATCTGTGGGTGATAAGAGCTGGAGAGAAGTAGCTGTGTGTTTGTACTGGGTAAGTGGCTTAGCAAAATGCAGGTTTGGATAGGATACCTATGTGTACCGTTATAATTTTACATAAAACAACAGATGACTCTGACATTTTCTAAAAAGAGAATGATGTTTCTAATGTGTAGAAAATCTGACAGACAGCCAATGAGCATCTATGAGTCCAAGATGATCAGTGATATGGAGAGGTAAATATTGAGTATGCCAAAGATGACTATGTACAGCTGTTAAGGAAGTCAACAGAGAATCCATGTGTGTATTTTCCAAAACAAAATCCATGGGAATAACAATTAAAAGAAATATTTGCTAATTATGCGATTTGTATCAACAAGGAAGCTGCCAAAGTAGCTTTACACAACGGATTAAGGGAGGCCGCCAAGGCCATCAGCCTATGGAATTCTTGCTAGAACAGAACAGTGGGAGCAAAGAAGAAAAGACAATTAAGGTCATATAATAAAGGGGAAGTTATAGTTTGTGCCAACTGAAGGAATTTACCCTTCTTGGATATTTTGTTGTTTTTCTATTTTCCCATCACATATTGACAGATTGGTATATGTAATGTCGACATATTGTGTTATTATTTCAAAAGAAAACATGTCAAGATTGTACTGCTCCTCAGGACCTTTTTTCCAACCCGGAACAGCATGATTATAATTTGTGCTACTGATCCCTTGAGTGGCTAAATAAATAAATAAATGATCCAGAGTGTGAGTGTCCAACACTACTTCCATAATAACCAAACAATGAGTACAGAGTACACCAACAGAAACATAATGATGACTGAAGTAAAATTATTAATGTGAAGACATAATTCAGCTATATATACAAATCCCAGGCTGCAGTGTACCTCCCACATTGACAGATTACAATACAAGTGATTAACTGAGTGAAAAAAGTCTCTTGAATGTCCATTCATAGAAATACTTTTCTTTTTTTTTTTTTTTTTTGCTTAATGTTTGTTATTGAGAGGTTTACACCAAGCCATACCTCGATACTGGGATACCTCCTCACACAGACATGTCCGGCCCTCCCATGTTCTCCATAAAAGGGTAAAATGATCCTGTATCTCAAAAAGACCTCTTGCCTTCCATGAATGAATCTGGGTTCACCTGACCCCTCCTATAGGTAGCATAGTTCCACAAATTTTTCTCTGGTGCTGTTCCTTGCTTCTCGTCTCCCCCTTCTTTTTCCACTGCACCTTCACATTTTTAAGTATGGTCAGACCCCTCATCCCCCCTTTCAGATTTTATTGGCCATCTGAGTCAGTTACTCCTTTCCATTAATTCATAGGCTCCTAATACCTATTCAGATTTTTTTTGCTGTAATGATGAAAAGGTACACCACACATGACAATTGTTACAAGGTCCCCTATTTGAAAGTACAGATCAGAGAAGAAACATGTAAAAAAAACTGTATGAAATTTTCATAAAATTATTAGCGAGGAATAATAATTCTTCTCTATTCACAAGGTCAATAAAATGTCTGTTTTACTGAAAATCGTCTAGGGCATGACCTAGGGCCTCATGTATAACGCCGTGCGTAGAACTCACACTATAACATGGCGTAAGCACAAAGCGGGATTGTGCGTACGCACAGAAAAATCCAGATGCAGGAATCTGTGCGCACGCAAACTTTCACGTTCTTCCACTACTTAAATCCCGATCAGCGTGAAAAGTAACGCACGTGCACGCGCCTTCTGTCCCGCCCCAACTCTTCCCAGAATTACGCCTCTTTGAATATGCAAATCAATATAAATAGCCTTCTGAGAAAAGACAATGGGAAAAGCACAGGGGAAAATATAAGAATTTCAGCGAATACCAAGTGGAGGCAAAGGAAAAACGTACTATTTGTTGGTTTAAACAGTGGTATAATCAACAAAAGAAAGTTGATCGAGTGACAGAGTGTCGGAGAAACTCGAAAGATCGAGTTCACAAAGTCGCACAGTGCCCGAAATAAAAAAGAAATCACATATCAAAGTCGCCGTGAAAAGGCAAGTCGTAGCCCACCGTCTGAGTGTCATATGAAAGCTTATTAGGGTACAGACAAAAAAATAGGCACACAGTGGGAAAAAAGCACGAAATGTCAACTTTAATCTCGAAATTTCCACTTTAATCACGTAGTGTATTTTGCCATTAAAGTAGAACATCATACACTTCATCTTAAAATCGTTTATTTTACTAGTTTCTCAAGTAGCACGTTAAATGCTTTGTTCTGTGTTTGATCTTCTATGTGCTCTATGTGTGTGAATCACTACGTGCTTCTGGGCTTTCTCTTCCTCCGACAGGACACAGAATCCATTACATTCGAGATATTACGGCTCTCTGAATAATTAAAATACTGAGATGTATACGTGATATCATTTTCATGATGATAGGAATGAAAGCATGTTATTAAACATGGGAACACGGTGGCGCAGTGATTGTTCATATCTCACGCAAGAGGCTTGCTGCGCCATGTGCGACCTTTGATGAAATAATTTATTACAGAAGTACTGTCTCTTTCTTAAGCTTAGAACGCCGATTCTTCAAAACTTTTAAGGAACATTGAAATATCTTTGTAGTACATGTTTAATTATTCTATTCGTCTATCCTTCCAGTGTCGCGTCAGCACCAGCAAGAATACAGAGCAAGGCAGGAGCTATCCGTGAACTAGCTATACGCTGTGGCACCGTGTCCTCACATGTTTAATTATTAACAATACAGATTATTTAAATGAAGTTAAAGTTTTATCTGTATACTATAAACAACATATTTTGCTGCATTTCATCTTAAAAATGATATTGTCATCATACGCGCTTTATAAAGTAGCGCAGGTTGTGCAATATTATAACTGTAGTGTAAGTTTACAGTGAGGTGATTGTACTTATAAGTACAAACAGTTCTACAAGGAGCACTTGATGGACTGATTGAGTGCGTTTATAGTTCTTGGGATGAAACTGTTTCTGAAACGCGAGGTCCGTACAGGAAAGGCTTTGACGCTTTTTGCCGTGGTTGAGGTAGTGTGTACTTGAAACTGTATACAGATAATTCTCTTTCCGATCAGCTGCTGCTGTGATTCACACTCAGATACAGTGATATAAATACTCCGAGTGGTGCAGTGAGAGTAATATGGAAAAAGATGATCCGCAGTGGCAACCCTTAACGGGAGCAGCAAAAAGAAGAACAAGATGCAGTGAGCGTAACAACGCTAAAGCAGTTATGGTATTTGGAATACAATGGCTATTCCCTGGACCATTATATTGCTGCAGGTTAATTACAATCAGATGCATTACATTAATAAACAATATGCAGTTAATTTCAGTGTATTTATAAAGCCGCGTCAGGAATGTGGAGCTAAGAAAGAAAGGATGAGCACACAGGAACAGTAGCACTGCTTTGATGCTGGGTGCCGCCAGTCTGCAAAACCGAGCGGAGAAATTGCATATGCCAAGGTATGAGGTACCGTGGAAATGTGTGTGGCTTTACGCCAAGTTTAGGTTTTATACATCACGATTTGAGCATGGAAATGGGAGTACGCAACATTTCTGTGCGTACGCACCGTTTATACATGAGGCCCCTAGTCTCTTCATTAATAAATTACAAGAATATTCAATTTAGTTTTTTCTTACTGTATGCTGCATTATTTTCAGTGACAAGGCTCAGTAAGCTTGCACAAATTGACTAATATAAAGCAATAAAGGAGAAATATAAAACCATGCACTATTTACATATATACTGTATAAGAAAATAAAAAAATTTGGATATATAGAAAAAAACAACTAATGAAAATAATGTATATAATTTACATCACTCACTTCTAAAAATAGAATTCAGTAAACATTCATTCAGTATGTTAGAGAGGCATATGGCACAGGGCAATAATCATACCTGGACCACAAGCCGATCGATTATAAAGCACACTCACTCCTACTTATGTCTGGCCTAACCTGTATGTATTTCAGATGAACGAATTTATTGAGATTAACTGAAGAATACTCCTGCAGAGAAGAGGCAAAATTGTTAACTCTTCACATACAGAGACTAGGTCTGGATTTAAACTCTGACTCCAAGTTACTGCCCAATTAGTAAAAAAAAATTAAAATTGGGCCAAAATATAGTAAAAATGAGAAATTAAGAAGCCACATGTGACGATGCGGGTTCTGCTCCATGCTCCCATCCTCTGTTCGTGAGCCCTTGAACCCTACACTGTCGGTAATGTTACCGATGAGCTAGACAGTGAGGCAACAATAGCAAGGGGATGGTACAAATGTGCAAAAGTGCTTTTATTAAAATCAGCAAAATCAAAAGTATTCAAATAAATAGTGCAGTCAAACTAATAAATAATCCATTAAAAGACGATGAGGTTAAAACGTTGCTGGAAGCAGTCCTTTAAAACAATGACAAGCCCAGTGCTTCTTTTACACTAGCGTCTCACCTGCTCCTCCCGTTTGGGCCCTGCAGTAGACGAGACGCTCTCTCTGCAGCTGACCTTTCTCTCAATCACTCAGGTCTGGAGGCCTCCCGATCCTAGCTTCAGTCATGCTCTCATCCCAGACCGGGACTTAGCTTCTCTCCAACGGCCAGGACTCACATGCTGGAGATTATAAGCCTAAGTCACCCGACTCCCGCTGTCTTCCACAGCGAGTCACCTCCCTCGCTAGTCACTCCCGCTCTTCTCCAAATGCTCAGTGGGAGTGACTACAATCAACTGCCCTAGGTGTTAGCTACACACCTCGCTAGGGCCCACAGTCCAGCATGCTCTCGCTCGTTCGCCTTCACGCTCTCTGTCTCACACACCAGCTTTCTCCTTACTTCCTTCCAGCAACCTCTGTCTCTTTCTCTTTCCGTTCATTTCTTTTTTCCTTCCTTCTAGCTGGCTCGCGCTTCTATATATATCGAGAGGGCATAGCAGCTGCAGCACATTAGCAGCCCTAGGAACAATCACGGATGTGGGCAGTCTCTCACCTGTGCACTTAGGTGAGAAACGCCCACACCGCAGATTGCCCTGAGACCCGCTTCAGCCACAACTACCACGCCCCCTTGCTAAGCTGCAAGCACGATGATTATTTTAAAAACTGGCCTTTGCTGAGAGCTGTGGACCCGCTGTACCACACCACAATTTAGCAAAAACGAGAAATTAAGGTAACAGTATGGGATACTGGTAATAGAGAAGGTTATGAGTATAAACCTTGGTGACAACGATTTTGGAGAAAATACATCTTTTGGGATGTCAATGGTCTTTGGTAATTGGTGAAATCAAAAGTTCACTTTTGTTGCCTCACTAATCCCAGAGGGGTAGCAGAAGCAACTTTAGACCACATTGCTCAAAAAAATTGCTGTCTACTGTAAGAGAAGGGGATTTTAAAAAATAATATTATTAATAGTCTCATTCAATACAAAATAATAAGAAGTGAGGTGATGATTAGTGAGCAGGAGTATGGTTTCATGCCAAGAAACAGCACCACAGATGCGATGTTTGCTCTGTGGGTGTTGATGGAGAAGTTTAGAGAAGGCCAGAAGGAGTTGCATTGCGTCTTTGTGGACCTGGAGAAAGCATATGACAGGGTGCCTCGAGAGGAGTTGTGGTATTGTATGAGGAAGTCGGGAGTGGCAGAGAAGTATGTAAGAGTTGTACAGGATATGTACGAGGGAAGTGCGACCGTGGTGAGGTCTGCAGTAGGAGTGACGGATGCATTCAAAGTGGAGGTGGGATTACATCAGGGATTAGGGGCTCTGAGCCCTTTCTTATTTGCAACGGTGATGGACAGGTTGACAGACAAGATTAGACAGGAGTCCCCGTGGACTATGATGTTTGCTGATGACATTGTGATCTGTAGCGATAGTAAGGAGCAGGTTGAGCAGACCCTGGAGAGGTGGAGATATGCTCTAGAGAGGAGAGGAATGAAGGTCAGTAGGAACAAGACAGAATACACGTGTGTAAATGAGAGGGAGATCAGTGGAATGGTGAGGATGCAAGGAGTAGAGTTGGTGAAGGTGGATGAGTTTAAATACTTGGGATCAACAGTACAGAGTAATGGGGATTGTGGAAGAGAGGTGAAAAAGAGAGTGCAGGCAGGGTGGAATGGGTGGAGAAGAGTGTCAGGAGTGATTTGTGACAGATGGATATCAGCAAGAGTGAAGGGAAGGTCTACAGGACGGTAGTGAGACCAGCTATGTTATATGGGTTGGAGACGGTGGCACTGACCAAAAAGCAGGAGGCAGAGCTGGAGGTAGCAGAGTTAAAGATGCTAAGATTTGCACTGGGTGTGATGAGGATGGATAGGATTAGAAATGAGTACATTAGAAGGTCAGCTCAAGTTGGACGGTTGGGAGACAAAGTCAGAGAGGCGAGATTGCATTGGTTTGGACATGTGCAGAGGAGAGATGCTGAGTATATTGGGAGAAGGATGCTAAGGACTTTCTTGTATACTCCGATATGGGGATGGATATTTGAGGAGTAAACCGCAAGACAGTGATTATATTTTTATATTATGTACATTAAGGAACCATCAACAACAAATCAAATTAATAATATATTGAACAATTATTATAAAAGTAAAGTTGAATAAATCGGACTCTGCAGCTGTATAAAAAAAAAAAAAATCGAGTATTTGTTCAGGTAAAGTACCACTTCCGGGTGATGGATTTGGCCCAAAAGTTAATACAGATCTATAATTGTTGTGTAACAACCACACGCCGAATTTCATCCATCTATCTAGTCGTGTTTTTGAGTTATCATGTTTACACACACATACAATTCCAAAAATAAGTATTGTTGGACACTGGTTAGTCTATAACGTCAAGATTCATCAAAATATCGAGGTCGAATTTTTTCATGATTACTATACTTTCTCTATACTTCGTATACGAGAAAGTAAAAACGATTTCTCCTGTGCAAAGTGGCAGGTGAATTGCTGTCAACAAAAAGCAGACACCTGCGAAATAAACTGAAACATTACTAACTTGTGATTTTTCTGTCCATATGGTAAATGTTTTGTTGACCAGCACACTCTGATTTCAGCCGTTTGAATTACGTCTTGATATACAACAAGTGCAAAGAAAGGCGGCACACAAATCGCTTTCTATTTCTCACGCTTTACGCATCTGCACTCAGCTTGCTCTGTCACCGCAAATGCTGTGTGAACAGCCGCCCTCCATCACCAGCCGCCATTCACTGGAGGACATTCTGTTTTAGAGAAAAGTTACAAGGGTTAAAGACTAACAACAAGAATATTCATTCAAAAACGAAAACTAAAAATATTTTAGTAAATTATTATTTTATTTCAATTAGTTTTTCCAGCTACTTTAATAGTTTCATTTAGTTATAGTTTTTCATTTTGGTTTTGTTAATTATTTTATTTCAGTTTACGAAAACGTTTTTTTAATAATAGTTTCAGTTTTGATTTTAGTTATCGTTAACTATAATAACCTTGTTTCCCACATTATACTTTTGCAAGATTTTAATCTTGGCATTAAACAACATTAAAGCAGACAAAAGAAACCATCTGACAGATGAAGTTAGTGCTGCTTGCTTGGGCATGAAGTGCACACAGTACCTACGTTTGATTTCAGATTTATCTATTAAATCTCAGCAACAAAAAATCCATTACATGATCAAATGCATTTGTTCAGTTCAATTCAAAATTACTATTAAAAGTAAGGTCATTTTTAGTGCACTATTTTAAGCCCAATTATCAGTGCACGTATAATATTCTCGGATAGAGCTGCCAGGCAAGAGAAAAAGAGGAAGGCCTAAGAGAAGGTTTATGGATGTGGTGAGAGAGTACATGCAGGTGATGGGTGCAACAAAACAAGATACAGAGGACAGAAAGATATGGAAGAAGATGATCTGCTGTGGCAACCTCTAACGGGAGCAGCCGAAAGAAAAAGAAGAAGTAAGTCACTGATTTTTCTTTTACTTTTATAATACATAACACCACACATGATTGGGCTTTATTTTTTTAAAATATATGAATATGTAAGGAATTGTTTCTCTTTTGTTTAACGGGAATGACATGCCAGCAGAGCCACGTTAGACATATTCTGAATTTTTGACACGCTGAGCCCAAAAGGTTCACCACCACTGCCTTACCTGTATAGGTTTGATGGCTGCATCGTCCAGAGTCTTGAGTCCCTCACAGATGGGAATGGGACAGCCCTATATTTTTTCAGACACGGTCCACCCCCCCCCACCCCCCCAACACCCCCAGACCATAGCTACCTCTTCAGCCTCACTTCTTAATTCTTAATCTGCTCTGACAAGAATCAGACCACCCCTTGTTTGGGAGCAAAAAAATTGAAGTAGAAATTTAATTGGTAGAAATTCATTTGGAAATATATTAAAGAAAGAAAACTTGTTCTCAACTAGGACCTTTTTGAGCTAGAAACCAGAGAGGAAGAAGCTTCTCCAATTCTTCCTTATTTTTTCTTCAGCAAATGCTTGAAGAGGGAGCATTTATGTTATAGCAATCTACTAAGGGATGGTGCCCTGGGCCGAGGTTGTCAGCAAATAGTCAAAGAATAAGAGCAGAAGTCAATATTTATTATAATCAACTGAATTTACATAACAGTGCTGAATTAATGCATACACATTACCTGACATTTCTGATTGGTTTGTTGGTGCCTATCATCTGATTGTTTCACTGTCTTACATGCCCAAATAACATATCTAAATAAAAGTCTAATTTCTACTATATTCTTGATCCTTACAATACTTAATGTTCTTCTTGTGTTCCTGTGAAAGTGACATCTGTCAGGTCTTACTGGGTACATGATAGTTAAAACTTCATGAATTATCACCTAGGACTTCTTGTTCTTTGTTGTTCACTTAACTGTTATCTACAGCAGTTTCCTAATATGCACTTCATGGGATTTTCCTGCTTAATTAACAACCTACTGTGATAGTTTACTCTGTGTTGTTAGCCTGTTGCCATACCTAATCCACATTCCAAACCAAAATGGGGAAAGGATCTCTTTGTTACTCAAACAATTACAAACCAATCTCACAATATGAGTAGCAGTTCAAAATGTCTCTATTAGAGTATTTCAGATACTTATTAATGTTATTTTAAATAAGAATGCTGATCATCAGCTAACCTTTGTCATGCCTCAGTACCTTTAAGATCCAGATTACTTTAGATCTTTTTTGCTCTATGGATGTGTGAGTGAGGGAACTTTGATTGGGATGTTGCTTTTCAATAAATATATTATAAATGTATTATTTAATCACTCCAGCCTGGAATAACATGCAAAGAATGCATAAAAATGGATAAAAATAATGTTTGCGTGTAACTAAAATAAACAATGAACATGTTGGAGAACTCAACTCAAACATAATAATAATAAAAAAAAATCAGGTTGAAGATCTTTCCATATTTCTCAAAACTTTATAATGCAAAGTCCTTTCCAACACACATTTTTCACTTTCTATATCTTCCTGTCATTTTTCCTCAAAACTTTGGCCTTCCTTCTACTTGATTTTCAGTTTCTCCTCACTAACCTTTAGACTACAGACACAAAGTACTGCCTTAAGAGCATGGTCTTTAATACCTACAGGGGTTTAATTTATGAGCCATTCATCAGTATCACTTCAGCATTCAGAGGTGACGAATCCAAATACTAGGCTACTAGTCCACAGTTTCCTTTACCTGCTACAATCCTGATAGGCAGCTTAAAAAAAAGTTGCTGCTAACGTTAACCTCTACCTATCAATAAGCAATGATCTAATGGCCATATAGCTTAAGAGCTACTTAGACTCATTGCCATGTAAAAAGCAAGGGATCATATCATGCATATGGTTATAACCACAAAAACTTGAAAGTGTGCTAAAACCCTAAAAGCTAATAGTGAAATTGAATTTAAGGTTTTAAGTCTATGAAACTTTAAATGTCAAACCCTAAAGTACAACACAAACTTAATGTCAAAGAAAACTAGTTTTGAACTCTTTATGTAAAAAGTGTATTGCTGATTTTAATATCCTAGATTATCACATGCTGCAGCTTCCAGGGGCATGAAACTAGCAATAGTAATCATGTCTTATCAATCAGACCACAAAATGGTGGTGTTTACAGCCCAAACAAGAGTGTGTCATTATAACACAAAAAAGCATAACTATAAGACATTTCAAACTTCAAAACAACAAAAAAAGACAAGGAACTGAAGAAAAACTTATTAAATCAACAAAAAAGTAACAAAAGTTGCTGAAAATTCATGCCAGGAAGTCGCCAATGTATAAATTAGGGGCAAGAAAGTAAAATAAACAGGAATGCTCACCAAAGAGGTTTTAATAAAGGAGAAATCAAATAAGAAAGGTCAAACAAGAAACTTGTAACAGAAATTAATTCTTCCACTGCAAAATAAATTAATGAGCTTCCTTAATCTGCAGCCATCACTCCAAGTGTATAAGCATGCAGAAATCCAGAAGCAGAACAGCAGTGACTTAAGTGTAGTAGGACAGAAGCCAAGACTAAAAGAAGCCGGACAGGTTCTGAATGGTTGGGAGTCAGCTGGCTGTGCAGACAGGTCAACGGCAAATTTTGCAGCCATTAAGGATGGGCACTAAACACCTCTTTAGAAATATGCTGTATAGCAGCTGTTTGTTGGCTGACAGCTGGCAGATGGCAGAAACAAAACAAAGAGGGGGACAGGACAAGTTCACAAGTGTCTCATGACAGGCGGACATGACAGAGAGACGAGCAAAATGCGAAACATATGCTGGCACACCGGGTGGGATGCATGGCTCAACAAAAAGTGGACTGTTGTTCTTCAGAGTGGCTTGCAATATCAGAGAAATATGACAATTACAATTATTATTTAGACATATCTCCAAATTATTTATAGAACTCTTGAAATATTTCAAGATATCAGATATTAATTGGTATTTTTAAATCTTTTAATTAACTTTTAATGATGTAATGTTATCTTTAAATACATCATGAAAAAATATATACTGATCATGCATGCATTTCAAGACATCTTTAAATAATTAACAAAAATGTAAAATTGATTTGCAGATATTCATAAATATTTTTAAATTATATAACATGTACAGTATTTTCAAATACCAACTCTATTATTTAAAGGCATTTTAAATTGAGTATGTCCGCAACCGTTCAGGGGCAACTGGTGCAACACAAAAAAGTTCAGTCACTTAAATAAAATCAACTGCTTGTTTACTTCCTGTTCATTCAAATGCTTTATGCAAAAAAAAAAAAAATAAATAAATAAAAATAATGTCTAACTGAATGAACAAAAATGTGTGGCCAAAATGCCTGTAATTTTCACGTCCTTTGCTAGAATTAAACCTCTTCCTTAACTGCACCACTGATCACCATGTCCAAATAGCTGAATACTTTGCCGTGCTTATGAAAACAAACAGATGATCAGCAGCAACCGTACAATTAACATAAAAAGTGTCAAATGAAAGGTAAAAGTCATAAGCTATGGCAGCTGGTCATTTGCTGTTTTTGTGCCTCACATGGTTTAATGTTAAATTACAGCTTTACACATTATTATGTTAAATTAATACATTTTATATTACACAACTTGTTTCATAGGAGTTAAGGTGTTTAATGGAGGAAAGTGGTTTTTAAAGAAGAAATCAGACTGTTTGTAGGCTAATAATATACTGTAAGCCAGGGATGTGTAAAGTCATTCCTGGAGGGCCGCAGTGGCTGCAGGCTTTTGTTCCAACCCAATTGCTTAATAAGAAGCACTAATTGCTCTAGAAACACTTCTGCTTCATTTTAGTTATCTCCCTCGTTAAGATTTTGAACCCTTATTGCTTATTTAAGTCTTAAACAGCTGCATTCTTGGTTTTTAATTGCTCCTTATTAGCAATAAGATGCAAATGACAAAAGAAACCAGCAGTTATCCATTTTGCTTGTTACCCTTTACGCCTGTGTGTATTTATCCTGCACTATTTGGTTTAATTAAATACTTGGAAGGAAAGAGAAGACAAAAAAGTCAAGGATTGAGAATTACCCATCCGTTTTACACTTCAAAATATTTGGATATCTTTAGAATGGAAAAAAAAATCTAGGATTTGAGAATGACTTGACATAGCAGAGTTAAAGCACTAACAAGCCATGAAATGTAATTATTGGCAAGGATTGTTTTCTAATTAAACAACTGGGTTGGAACAAAAACCCACAGCCACTGCGGCCCTCCAGGAATGACTTTGCACACCCCTGCTGTAAGCACACAATACTTGCACTTTTTACTTTTTGTATATTTCAGATAGAGAGAAAAAAATCATTAGTATGAAAAAAAAGCCTATGATTGACATGTATATGTATCTGCAGTTAAAATGCAATGATTAATCTTAAGAGCTGATTCATTGAAAGGAGTAGATAACCCAAAAAATATATTTTTTTATATGTTACCCCATCTGGTTTGCAGTGATGACTGAAATCAATTGTAGTTGCATGTTTTCATGGAGAACAGAGATCACATTTCTGATAAAATATGAAGCTAAGGTGACCATAGCTGGACAACAGCAAACAATATTAAGATAGGACTCCTGACAAAGTAATGAGGGGTAATGAGGACTGTGTGAACAGACTTCATGTTTGTGGACAGCTTTAATTTTCTGAAGGTATTTATTTAATAACTAGCTGTGTAAGCTAGTGCTGTAAAAAGCCCAGGGTCCTAGAAACTAAAGAAATCGTCAGAAAAAAAAAATATATATATCAGGTAATTGAAAGGAACTACTCTAGGCATCTCTCTCCTAGGTTTCATTTTGTCAATGTGCTCGCCTCTCTTGTGCATTAGTGGCAGGAGGAAAAGTAAAATGGATACTGTTTTGCTGATGTGCTCGTGTCACATGTGTAAGAGTTTCTATCTTTTCTCGGTGGTTTTACTTTGGCAACAGAGTTGCTTTCTTCTTCCGATTCGTTAACTTGGGGCCGCCTTGCTGGCTCTCTGAGCTTCATGCTGTAGTAGCCTTGTGCGTCTGGGCCAGACAGACAGACAGACACACTTCCACGCATAGATGTTTAGTTTTTGGTTTCCTCGGAGGTGGAGCCCTTACCCCGACTCCACCTCTCACTTCTGGGCCGGACAGACACGCACACTTCCATGCGTAGATGTTTATATACAAGATATTTTAGCAAAAAAATACATATTTTACACAATGTAAGCATATGGCTACATGACTTGACATGTAGATTATGCAACATGACTATTGAGATTTTTTTTGATAATGCTTGCTGTTGTCTGGAGTTGGTCCCATTCTATCAGAAATGTCCTTTTTCCATGAAAACATGAAATGAAAATTTTTTTTGTCCATCACTACAAAGCATGTGTGGTAAGTAACATATATAAAATATCATTTTTGGGTGGAGTATTCCTTCAAAGGTCAGAATTTATAACTACCCAAATCAACAGCCACATCAGTGCTCAAAAGTTCACAAAACTTGGCATGCACATTTAGGACGTTGAAAGAACTTTTATGAATTTTGTGTTCCGTTATCTTGTAAATATGGAGTAAATTGCTGGCCACATCAGATGTTTTAGTGTAATCTGTACCACTCTTCAAATAGATTAATTCTTTGCTATCTTAAACAACTTAAGAAGATTAATAAGCATTTAGCTTATTTTGGCAACTAGCATTGGAATAGAGGCATATGATAAAATTAAGGATGCTGTTTAACCACTTGGCCTTCAGTTATATTTTACACACCTTAGATACTCCCATCTCCGCTCTTGTATAAAAAGTATTATATCAATATATCAATAAATCATTTTTTAAGCAATTAGATTCAACTATAACCTCGTTTATTTGGAACTCAAAACACTCACATATCCGAAGAGCGACCCTACAAAGACCTCAGGCAGAAGGTGGCATGGCTTTACCTAATTTTCAGTTTTATTACTGGGCAGCAAACATACAAGCCATAAAAACCTGGACACAAAAAAATGAACATACACAGGCTTGGCCCGCAATAGAAATAAAATCCTGTAGTACTTCTTTATACTCCCTGCTCTGCGCTCCAATAAATGCAAGTTATCGCAAATATACTAATAACCCAATTGTGCTTTACTCACTCAGAATATGGAACCAACTTAGAAAGCATTTTAAGATGGAAAATCTTTTATCTGTGGCACCTCTGCAAGAGAACCACCTCTTTCAACCCTCACAAACATGTCCAGTGTTTAATACCTGGAAAAGATTTGGGATTAAATCGCTCAGAGATCTTTATATAGACAATATCTTTGCATCCTTTGAACAATTACGTTCCAAATTCAACCTCCCAGCTACAAATTTCTTTCACTATCTTCAAATTAGAAACTTTGTTAAACAGAAACTGCCCGATTTTCCTCATCTCGTACCCTCCACCATGCTGGAAAAAATACTGCTCAATTTCGAGGAATTAGACACCATTTCCGCATTATATAAAATCTTATTAGAGTCCCTTCCTTTCAAAGATCCAAGAGGACATTGGGAAAAAGATCTCTTAATCAATATATCAGAAAAGGAGTGGAAGGTAGCATTGCAGAGAATTCACTCGAGCTCCATCTGCGCAAAGCATAGAATTATCCAACTAAAAATTATATATCGAGCTCATCTGTCTTGCTTAAAACTGTCCAAAATATTTCCAGGGCAAGATCCAACCTGCGAACGCTGCAACCAAGCTCCTGCCTCACTGGGTCACATGTTTTGGGCATGCACCAAATTAACATCATTTTGGACCAAAATTTTTAAGTGCCTTTCAGACAGCCTTGGGGTCTCAATCCCTCCTAACCCATTAACAGCTGTGTTCGGTGTTCTTCCAGACGAACTTAAAGTGGAGAAGGACAAGCAAACGTGATTGCATTCTCTACATTTTTGGCACGCAGACTTATTTTGTTAAATTAGAAGAATCTTAACTCTCCTCTGATAAATCAGTGGGAAACCGATGTTTTATATTATTTGAAATTGGAAAAAATCAAATTCTCAGTTAGAGGATCTGTACAGAATTTTTTCAAAACCTGGCAGGATCTAATCAATATTATTTTAGAATAAGAGAAATAACTATAACCGCATTTATTTTCCTTCTCCATTTTTTATTTACCTATATATATTTCTTCCTTTCTTTTGTTTATTGTTGCCTTATTAAAAAGTCCTAAGCAATTCTCCTTTGGCTAAGCTCTCCTTCTCAGGGGTGGGGTTTGATTTGTCTTCAATTTTTTTTTTTGTTATAAATTGATCTATTTGTATGGAATGATTACAATAAAATTAATAAATAAAATTTAAAAAAAAAGTGCTCTTAAACCAAAGGATTAGATACATAATTTTCAACATGATAAATTTAAATAAATATATGCAAAGCAGAACAATTTATCTACTGAAAGAAATCCAAAAGCTGAAATAAGTCTCCATTAAAATGTAACAAATGATAAGTTTCATCACAAAATGCTGTACCTCCATTTTTGCCAAATTGAGAAAAATTATCTGTTTTGTTGTGACCAAATGCAGTTGAGAATACTGATGATATAAGATTTTACAGGCTTATTAAATCTATAAAGGAACAATTCATTTTTTGAAAATAAATCTAAAAAATGTCACTTTTCAGAACAAAATGAGATATCATTTAAGACATACATTACTCTTAACAGTATCATTCACGCAAATTTACAACCTCCTCAATTTTTCAGCTGTTTCTTGCCTATTTAAGTTCTTTATTAAACATATACAGTATGTATAACAGTGCATATAAAGGGCTTTAGCACTGCCACCCTGAAACCCAAACCCATTTTATTACAGAAAATATAAAGAGAGATGCAGGCCTACTTAAACGAACAAGAAAAATTAACAACAGGCATTTGAAAAAGACTGCAAATTATAAGTACTGTTATTAAAAGTTCCAAGTTTGATTTTTGTGTTGTACTAAATTATGGAAAGCTTCTTCTTTTGCTGATACTTTGATACAGTCATTCAATACATCTCGTTGTATATGAATCTTCTCTGTCTTTTACTGTTTGGCTCTTTCTATTTATACTGTGGTAATTTAACACACTCTTATGGTATCATCTCATATACACTTCCTTTCTCACTGTTATGTTATTCACTGGCAATGCTATCTGGCCAGAGTTCTATAAATGCACTCCCAATTGAGCTATGTTTCTTTTCAATAGTGCTGTAGTTGGAATATTACAACCAAGCAACAAAGCACACATGCAAACAAAACCTCATTTATTACATTTTCTAACTTTAGTGGAAATGACATTGGCACATCATCTCTTAACAAAGTGATTTCCTTCCAGGGCTGCCATCGCTTTTTGCTGATCTGCAGGTATTTTTCATCCCTTTTTCATCAAAATGATGACTAAACTCTTGAGGAATTTTCATCTTGCAAAGAAATTGCCCACTAGAGATGCAATATGTTCTTCACTGACAAAATCAACTTACAGCATTGCTGTCTGCCACCAGATCCATCTTCCTAGTACATTCATTTTGTACTTTCTAAAACATATACAGACTGTGCTGTATAGCAGATTCTACTTTAAAACTGTGCCTGCTTGCAAATATATTAAGTTTGTACAAATAATAAAACACAGATTTGTATTTATTTTAAAACCTCCAAGAGTTCTCTAACCAACTGCTTCTCTCCACAAATGTAGAATGTTTGAAGTCTGAGATTAAATGAGGAGATTATAATGGTACTGGAGAGTGGAAATGTGCTGAATGCTAATCAGACATCCATGTAAGAATGTCACTGTTTCTTTGAACTACTAAATAAGGATGTGCATGAACAAGCACTGTGAAAATCGAAAGACAAATGTTTTGGTCCTAAGGACCAATTAATAAAAACTAATTAATAACATTGTATTCAAGAAATGACAAAATATTTTCTCCTATCAAAGAAGCTTCAAAGGCATTACAATTTTTAGCAAATGGGTAGCACTGGCAGTATAAGCAGTTAAGATCTAAGCCATTTTTAGTGTTATACAGTATTTTTGAAGTCTGCCTATTTATTTCAGAAAACTGGAATTTTACCAATTGTTGCATGTAATTTTTTTCAGCAGAACTTATATTTTTCAAACATAACATGTAGGACCATATACACATGTATATATTATAGTTTAGCTAAAATTGTAGTATAAATGTGGTATGAATGGTCAAAAACTGGTCAAATGCCTTTCAAATGTTCAGTTCTCCATTGGAAAAAAATACAAAACATTGACAGATCCAAACGTTTTAGGAAAATAAAACTGCAAAGAAATGCCTTCAGTATGTTTTCCAACATGACCACATTTTTCACTCAAAACTCAATGAATTATATATATTTCTTTCTTATATCAGAAAATTATTTACATAACAGTCCCTGTCAAGAATGAAATAAAGTAGCTCATTACACTCCTTGCATTGCCAAGCTGTTTTCTGCCAGAAGTTTACACATTTACTTCCCCCAGATGTGGCTTTTATACAGGGATCAGTGATAGAAACTAACAACCACATGAGTGAAGTGTGCCTGAGTGGGAGGAATCTTCAGAAACACATCATTGTCCTCCACACAATTTTTGTGTTTAATTTGCTCTTTCTCCTTTGCTTTGTGGGTTCATTATGAAGAATATAACAATTTGTGTTAACAATGTCAATACAATGTACAAATAATGTGCAATACTTTATTACAATAATGTGGTGGTTGGTATAACACTAAATAAGTTTATCAGAAAGATCAAGCCCTCTCATGTGAAAATTTGCACTGTTGTTACTGGTTTCTGGCATGAAATGTTTATAACTCACTGTACATCATTACCTTTCACTCTCGTTTTCACAGTGTTCCTGGATGGCACTAAGATATATTATTTATAAAAATACAGACATACATGTGTGAGTAAAGGCAAACAAAATATTTCAGATGCTTACTTATCTTAACATATGTAAAGCCCTACTGAAACTCACCAATTTATTGTTTGTGACTACCTGTATTGGACTATAAAGTATATTTTCCTCTGAGCAATGCCTCTCCCTTTTCTGGACATTCCCTGGACATTTTTTTATCATTACAATTTGAGTTTCTGGATGTTTGAATAACCCACTTTTACAATTCTTAAAGAAATAATAAAAAAAAAATTTATTTAGCACACCAACAAAAATGTTTTTTCAGTAAAGAAGTGCAATTACTCTTTAAGTATTTACTTTGGTAGTAAGTAAGACCATAAATATGAAAGCAATTTCTTTTTATCCTTAATTTTTACAGGCCATCTTCATATCATTAGTTAGAAAACTAGTAACAATGTGTCTTATTACTTTCAAACACTTCTTAACAATGACATCTACCAGCTGTCTTAACCAACTATGTATCCTTTAAAACAGCCAAAAAAATACAGTATATCTATATAATAAAAATAGACTTTTACACCTTAATTTCTTCTCCAGCAATTGGGGGTTATCAGGATGGCAGGATCTCTCTCTTTTCCAGTTCTCCTACTCACAGTACCGGCTCCCAGTCTTAAATCCCCAGTAAGCCATTTCTGCTCTGACCTCCCTGTCTCTCCTCTCAATCATTGTATCAAGCCCACCAAAAGCTCCATGTTCTATGGTGTCAGCATTCAGGCAGATGGTGATCCACTCTCTGTCTCTCAATCATAATTTCATTCTGTATCTGTTCAACAGCTTCTTTCCTTTTGGTAAAGTCCTTATTTGCTCCCAGATTGCAGCATACAATGAAGTGGAAGCGTTTCACTGGGATGGCTAGCGTTAGACTTTTCTTCAGCTTCCGTTGATGAATCTTTGTGTGTTCATCCTTCTGCCATTCACATCTCAGCCAGCTCTGTGCTGCCAAGTGTTTTATTTGGGAGATTATCTGTAACAACAGTTTCCTCATGTTTCACATCTGATTTCACATTTCCAAACATCATATTGAAATTGGCACTCAAATCACATACACCTCTGAACTGAACAGCAACTTGTCTCTATCTTCTTCATTTTATATATTTTTTTTACCTCTTCTACTGTATGTGCACTTCCTTCTTCCGCTGTCTTCATTGGCAGTGTGCTTCCGACCTTCCTGGTCATAACTTACTTTCTGCTTTCCTGCATAACACATAGATTCAAACCCTCCATAAAATGTATTCATTCAATGCCAAACTGTCTAGCTAGAACAAGCTCTCAGTATCATTAGCACTATCAAAAAAGCATTACTTATTTAGTGGTAAATGCTTTTGGCTGCCCTATTTCAATGCCATGCACCTCATTAGTCTCTCCCATGTAAATGAATGACAGGTAATTTACTCTGTAGTAATTCATGTCCTTTCCCAATGAGCTGTTTACTGTTTTGCAATCCAAGCATTTTTCCTGATCTATAAAACACTTAATGTCTAGCCCACCGGCAGGTCTGCTAACTAATGAGGGTTAAAGCAATCAGATTTTAGTTGTATTTACTCTAACTATATCTTACAATGCAAGAAGAGTACTGGTTTGTGGTTATAGTGATGCATATCATCAGAAATGAAGAGACAGTACAGAACATGGTACTATGGCATAGTGCAGCAGACATGAGTGAAAAAGCAATGGCATGAAAAAAACAGCAATGAGAATCAATACATTTGCCACTCTATCATGTTAAAATGGACAGTTTTCCGAGTATGATAAATATAAGCAGCACATTACAGATCCATTTACCTTCTTCACACAGTTTGCACATATTGAAATAAAAATAATGCGCTCTGGGTGGCTAAAACTCAAGCTAATGAATGCAGTTTTTACCTTATTACCATACAAAAATGAATATGAAGAAATGTGCCAAATTTTAATCTCTTTTTTAGAGGGTTACAGAAATTACCTCAGATGGATAGTAAAAACAATGTGTGCAGTCTATTTAGAATTTTGAAAGAAACATATTACAGGAGTTATTTTTTTTCTTATGTATTTAGACAAAAAACAGAATACTGTACTGTTCAAAGTTTAAAAGGGCAAAGCATTAACCAAACAATAAGTGTACAGCAGACCCTCTTTAGCATTATATTATTTAAGCCTCTTACATACTAATAGGCAGCTGTGGGATGTTGATGCTGGTATTGCTTGACGATTCAGCAGATGAAAGCCTCATGATTACACCTGCTGATTCAGATGCGTAAGTAATTACCAGATCTTTAGAGCTTCACACCATGCATGGAGTATCGCCACGACTGCTGAAGGTCTGTGCATCGGAGCTGGGGGGTCCTCTACAGCGCATCTTCAACCTGAGCCTGGAACAGGGGAGAGTCCCGAGGCTTTGGAAAACATCTTGTATCACCCCAGTCCCAAAGGTATCACGTCCTAGTGAGCTGAATGACTTTCGGCCTGTTGCTCTGACATCACATGTGATGAAGACCATGGAGAGGCTGCTGCTTCACCACCTTAGGCCACAGGTTCAACACGCCCTTGACCCTCTGCAGTTTGCATATCAGGAGAAGGTGGGAGCGGAAGATGCCATCATCTATATGCTACACCGATCCCTCTCTCACTTGGACAGAGGCAGTGGTGCTGTAAGAATTATGTTTCTAGACTTCTCTAGCGCCTTCAACACAATCCAACCTCTGCTCCTTAGGGACAAGCTAACAGAGATGGGATTAGATTCATACCTAGTGGCATGGATCGTGGACTATCTTAAAGACAGACCTCAGTATGTGCGTCTTGGGAATTGCACGTCTGACATTGTGGTCAGCAACACAGGAGCGCCACAAGGGACTGTACTTTCTCCGGTCCTGTTCAGCCTATATACATCGGACTTCCAATACAACTCGGAGTCCTGCCATGTGCAAAAGTTCACTGATGACACTGCTATCGTGGGCTGTATCAGGAATGGGCTGGAGGAGGAGTATAGGGACCTAATCAATGACTTTGTTAAATGGTCCGACTCAAACCACCTACACCTGAACACCAGCAAAACCAAGGAGCTGGTGGTGGATTTTAGGAGGCCCAGACCCCTCATAGACCCAGTGATCATCAAAGGTGACTGTGTGCAGATGGTGCAGACCTATAAATATCTGGGAGTGCAGCTGGATGATAAATTAGACTGGACTGCCAATACTGATGCGCTGTGCAAGAAAGGACAAAGCCGGTTATACTTCCTTAGAAGGCTGGCTTCCTTCAACATCTGCAATAAGATGCTGCAGATGTTCTATCAAACAGTTGTGGCGAGCGCCCTCTTCTACGCAGTGGTGTGCTGGGGAGGCAGCATTAAGAGGAAAGACGCCTCACGCCTGGACAAACTGGTGAGGAAGGCAGGCTCTATTGTTGGCATGGAGCTGGACAGTTTAACATCTGTGGCAGAGCGAAGGGCGCTCAGCAGGCTCCTATCAATTATGGAAAATCCACTGCATCCACTAAATAATGTCATCTCCAGACAGAAGAGCAGCTTCAGCGACAGACTACTGTCACTGTCCTGCTCCACAGACAGATTGAGGAGATCGTTCCTCCCCCAAACTATGCGACTATTTAATTCCACCAGGGGGGGTAAACGTTAATATTTAACATTATACATAGTTATTGTCTGTTTTTTTTTTTTTTTTTACCTGTATTATTATCATTCTTTAATTTAATATTATTTATTGTATCAGTATGCTGCTGCTGAAGAATGTGAATTTCCCATTGGGATTAATAAAGTATCTATCTATCTATCTATCTATCTATCTATCTATTATTATTTCAATTAAAAATGTTCCTTAGCCATTAGTACATTTTCCTGTGTTTTGTTCTGTGTATTGTATTGTATTGACCCCCTTTTTCTGACACCCACTGCACGCCCAATCTACCTGGAAAGGGGTCTCTCTTTGAACTGTCTTTCCCAAGGTTTCTTCCACTTTTTTCCTTACAAGGGTTTTTTTTTGGTGTTTTTTCTTGTCTTCTTAGAGAGTCAAGGCTGGGGGGCTGTCAAAAGGCAGGGCCTGATAAAGCCCATTGCGGCACGTCTTGTGTGATTTTGGGGTATACAAAAATAAATTGTATTGTATTGTATTTTACAGTACAAAAACTAGCTAACACGGTGGCACACCAGGAGCACGGATGTGAGCATACAAATGTTTATTACTTGTTGTATGAAGGAATGTCCTTTTGACTTTCTGCACCTACATTTACCATATATGAAAAAACAAACATTATATGATTTATAGTTCACTATGGCATGAAGACCAAAAACAATAAAGTCAGTAATAATGATGTGTGATTTGAATTGAAAATCAATGCCTGGAGCAGTTAAGGGTTAGGATGTGGAGACACATGCAAGTAACATTCAAATAATAATAAAAGCCAATATTAAATACTAATTCTATAAATGACTTGGGAGCTTTGCCCCCTGCTCGCCCAATGCACTACGCGCCAGCCACTTCGCGTCTCTGCCTCTTGCATTGTGAAGAGGGGGGCTGAATGCATGCTAAAGAGATGCGGTCGCTCCTTTGAAACGGTGATACAATGGGAAACAAATAAATTTTTTTTTTTACCTCTTCTATGCTCGATCAACAGGGTGATAATGCTGCTCGCAATAGTATTTTCATATTATTTAACTCAGTTGGAATCACCATTAGTTTTACTGATTCAGTCCACAATCTAGATGTTATCTTTGACACTAAGCATTTCATTTGAAGCACACATTACAAAACTGTCCAAAACATTTTTTTTCCATTCAAAAATGTTGGGAAATTAATTTGTTTTCTAAATATGCAGGATACTGAGAAATCAATTCATGCATTTATTTTTGTATGATTGACTACTTTAATGCGGTGTTCACAGGCTGTTAAAATTGTTCTTTATACAGCTTTCATTTAATCCAAAATGTTGCTGCAAGAATTATTAAAGAAGAAGAAAATACGAACATATAGATAGATAGATAGATAGATAGATAGATAGATAGATAGATAGATAGATAGATAGATAGATAGATAGATAGATAGATAGATACTTTATTAATCCCAAGGGGAAATTCACAAATATATAACTCCAGTTCTTAAATCCTTACATTGGATTAAGTTTCAAAATGTTCTTTTTAACATACAAAGCCTTAAATGGCCAATGTCCTGCTTATTTATCTCATTATATTATTACAAAGCCCAGCGCACATAAAGATCTCAAGATGCCAGTCTGCTTATGACTCCTAGGATTAATAAAACAATGGTGGGAGGCTAGAGGGCCCCGAAGCTGTGCAATGGTCTGCCTGCTACTAGAACAGGTGCCCCTTCAGTCTCAGTTTAAATCCCGGCTGAAGACTCACTACTTCAGTTTAGCATACTCAGAGTAGAGCTGCAGAGTAGCTGTGCATACTGCATCCCTGTGGTTAGTCATTAGTACTAAAATATAAGTAATATGATATTTATAAACTGTTACTAATGCTCACCTATTCTGTATGTCTTCTTGGTAATCACATGTGCCATTTGGTGCCACTGCTCTACTGCCAAGTTGTTTGCTTGCCTATGGAAAAGTCATCTCTGATAAAGGGGCGCTGGAATCATTGGGTAGAAGGGTCCTTACATCAGATTGGCCAGCCAAGCACTGATTCAGCTGTAGAATGGCTAATTGGTGGAAGCTGCTTGTTGGCTAAGGTCTCCAGGACTCCGAACAAATCTGTATGCACATATGTGATAGTTCTGTATTTAGTGAGTGATATAATCTATTCTTGCATTTTGCTTTGTAGTTTGTACTATTGTATTGTATTTCTGAGGTGGCAATGATAGATTGGCCATCTAGGTCTGTGAAGAGGATTACTTGTGTTGTGTTTTGTGCATTGTATTTACACCATTTTTGACAACCATTGCATGCCAAATCTACCTGGAAAGGGGTCTCTCTCTGAATTGCTTTTCCCCAAGATTTTTTTTTCATTTTTTCTCTACAAGGGTCTGTTTTTGGGGAGTTTTTTTTTTTTTTTTGTCTTCTTAGAGAGTCAAGGCTGGGTGCTGTCAAAAAACAGGACCTGTTAACCCCTTGATGCCTGAATTTATTTACAATTATATAAAAAAATTAATTATTTGTGTTTTTGCTGTCAAATAGATACTAAATTAAGTGGAGATTGTTAATTTGAATATAGCACATATATTAAATATAAATTTAGGTATGATGCAAATTAGCGACATTAGGCATAATTGGGTATAATAGTAATTAAACAAATTTTCCACTCTCAGGTATGTGGATTATTTTATTGATGCTGTTATTGATCAATTCCTCCAGTCAACAATTCAAACAACAAAAATTTTCCAAAAATCAGTAGAATGTCATGAAATTAACAAAAAGTCACATGAGGAGAAACAGTCTTACTCATGAAATTCTCGAAAACAGTTGTTGTTCTTGTTGAGGCACAAGTGAACATTGCACTTTGAACATTTGATTACAGTCTGGCCCTTACAATTTGGGCGTTTGCAGCATTGCTGTCCACTTTCAACCACTGGCCTGTGACCCACAGCATCTGAACGGACTTCCAGTGTTGGAATAGCCTTAGCTGGACCTCGATGTTTCTTCTTTTCGAAATCCCTTTCAACATCAGATGAAGGCCGCCCCCTCTTCTTCCTTGACATATCCTTTCCTTGCATGCAGAGTGCATGTGCAATTGATGTTCTAAAAGCTAGTAAATCCTTCTGCTTCTTTCTTGGCACATCCAGTGAATCACAATCACGTCGATACAACAACCAGCTGTTTACAACGACCATATCAACAAAATGAAAAAAGAACCTATGATAGTACTTTTTTGACCTTATGTGGATGCGATAATATGCAATTAGTGCATCAAGAGCATCAACGCCGCCCATGAACTTGTTGTACAGGCTGATGATGTTTGGGCATTCTATAGACACTTTCTTTTTTGACTTTCTATCCCATCTTTCTACGTTAGAAACAGGCTGGGCACTGGCAAAAGTGATGGCAACGATCACCCCTCTATTATCAAACCATTTTACTGCTCTTATTTCTACATTGACTACAACAACCTTTTTCTCTTCAAATGTCCCTCTTCCCTTCTTCTTCATATCAGTGTCTATGCTGAAACTGCACCCTTGCAGGTGACTTTGCTGCACAGTCCCCAGGGCTGGTATTCCCTTGTTTGCAAGAGCAACAAACAAATCCAAGGAAGAAAACCAGTTGTCAAAATACAACAAGTGATTGAGACCGCCACAAATAACTTGTGCAAGCTTTAGCACAATGTTTCCACTTGCACCAATGTTAGGTTCTCCAGGTACAGGATCTATTTTCCCTGCAAATATGTCAAATGAATGCACCAGGCCTTTTGTATCACAAAGCACAAAGATTTTGTATCCCCATTTGTATGGCTTCTTGGGGATATATTACTTTAGACTAGATCTACCTTTGAATGGCACCATCATTTTTGCTATTGCTCATCAATAGACAACATTTGATCTTGTGGGAGACACTGAAATTTTGGGAGAAGTGAATCAATAATTGGCCTGATTTTGAAAAGCTTATCGTAATTTACATCATTGTTGGCTGGCATGTTGCTGTTGTCATTGTAATGAATTAATTTTTTAATTTGTTCCCATCTGTCTCGGGATATCACATCAGCCACCTGTGCTACTCGACAGTCACTGGACCAGTACATTCTTGACCTTGGTAAATGTACAACACTCATGTACACTACAGTGCCAATAAACTGCTCCAATTCATTTCGATCCAATCTGAGGGCCCTATTTGGATTTTTTTGCATGCAATACAGATTACTTTCTTCTGCAATACTATCCAAAAGATCAGCATCAAAAGTGTCTCGGAAATACTGAATGGGCAGTCTGATTTCATCAGCATCAGGAAGAGCAGCTTGCCAAATTGGAATGTCCTTTGCAGAGTTCTGTTGTTGCACTGTCTTCCACACTGCCTTTTGCTGTGCTCTCCTTGCAGTAGCAACTGGTCGCCTTCTTGCACCAGTAGCACTGGTGCTAGCAGGTGCATCATTATTGCTGTCAGAGTCTTCATCACTGCTGCTTTCATTGTCAGTACTCTCATTACCACTGCTTTCATCTTCAGAAACATCACCTTGTGATAATGGTGTAGGTATGTAGTCTTCATCGCTATCCTCACTGTCACTGAGACAGCTGTCATCACTTTCAACTGGTGGAACCCTGATTTGAAGTCCACCAGCTCGCTTCCCATAGAAAGTTGATGTGTTCATTTAGTTCTGCCTCAAAATAAAGGGCAGAAATCGCATTTATATCTCAGTATGCAATTTTTACATTAATTCTAGAAATTAACTAGGATCAAAATGAAAAGCATTTGAAATCTGTGCACAGGAATTCTAATTTCTATGATATTGCACCTAAATACAATATTATTCATATGCAGCCATTATTGCCGAATGTAGCGAAAAAGCGACATAGCGAAAACGGCGTATAACTTCCGCAATTTTCATCACATGTAGTCTATTCTGATATGTCAGCACTAGAAGAAAACAATCAGCTTATAAGTATTTTTATCTTAGCGCAATTTACCTCAAATGAGGAGAATTTCTCGAAGTAAGCAGCCAAAATCCACGTGCATGGAAACGCCAGCACCTCGCTTCCACCAGGCGGTTGTAGTTTCCACTATGACCACTAGATGGGAGGAGAAGCGCTTTCAATACAATCCTTGGAACGTATCGAATATGCAGCAACCGGCATAAGCGGAATACATGTAACACCTCGGCTGCATTCAGCCTGGAAGCGGTTTGATGCGAATTCGCGACAATCGTCTACAAGGAGCCCATTGCAACACTCCGTGTAATAATTTGAAATAAGTTGTTGATACCCAAAAGGAAGTTGGAGTGAGCAAGTGTGTGTCCACTACAGGCATCACAAAGAGAGGAGAAGGAAAAAAAAAAAAACTTTAAAGAATGAATGAATGAATGAATAAATTCTGGAATACAACACAAAATCTATGAAACAAAGAAATAGAATAATACATGTCAGTTTGGTACACTATGCAATTTATGCTAAAACATAACTCCTTGTAAGCCATTCAGTACATTGATACGCAACTTTGACTGCTCTTCCTTGGATGAGAGGTGTTGGCTTACTTGTAGCTTCCCCAACTTTGCATGTGTACACTGGAGTTTATCCTAGTGGACAACAGAGATGCCAATCTCTAAGTTAGGGGAAAGAGCTCCCTAAAGAATGATTTAGAGTATTCAGCCCTTTTTGGAAGACCTGGGGGGAGGGGCTGGGGGGGGGGGGGGGGGGTGGGGGGGTTAGAGTCCTGGAAGGTGCTCCCTTTGGGGACTTTAACACATATGTGGGTAATGACAGTGAAACCTGGAATGGTGTGTTTGGGAGAAACTGTCTACCCTGTGATGAACCTGAGAGAGGGTTTTATTGTTTAGCTTCAGTCCTATTCAGTTTGTCTATAATAAACACCATGTATCAAGCATAAAAGAGTGGCATTAGTGCACTTGGCTGAACACTCAATACCAGTTAGATTTTTTGTTCATGTAATCAGTTCTATAACTGAATTTCTTGGATACTTGGGTGAAGTGAAAAGCAGAGCTGTCAGCTGACCACTGCCTGGTTGTGAGTTGGATCAGATGGCAGAGAAAGATGTTGGACAGACCAGGCAGACCCAAACATACAGTATAACAAGGGTGTGCTGGGAACATTTGGCAGAGGGCTCTGTATGGGAGATCTTTCCACCTCCAGACAATTTTTTCTTGCATTCCAAGGGAGAAGCATGAACCCAAATGGGCCATGTTCCAGACTTTTATTGCTCCAGTCATAATGTTGTTGGTGTCTGCTGTAGATGCAATCCCTGAATCAGGCAATGGACACCAGCAGTACAAGTAGGCCTACCAAACACAGAAGGCAGCCAACAGGTACGGATATACCAAGCTAGGTGCAGCGATGGCAGCTGTGGAAGCAAAAACTCAGGTGTAGGAGTTTGAGGCCATTGAAAATGACATTTGATTGGCCTCATAGCAGTTCTGACAAATTGTCAAAGTGGAAGCAATGTTTCGGCAGTGCGGTTTACAGCAGGATGGAGTGTGTATGTAGTCAGGTGATGAAATGAGCATGACTTCTTAAATCCTACTGAAATGCCCTTCTTTGAGGAAACTGAGTCAGGCGACCCTGTGGAGGAATCCCCCATCATTTGAGTAAATGTCATGGGAGTGGTTTAAAAAAAAAAAAAAAACAAACAGTGGCCCTGCAGTTGGATGATATGTGATTAAATGCTGTTTGGCTCTTTTGGCTGACTTGCCTCTTTAACATTGCATGTACAGTGCCTATGGATTGGGAAACTGGGGTGGTGGGCCCCGTCTTTAAGAAAAGAGGCTGGAGAGTATGTTCCAACCTTAAGGGGAAAACCCTCTTCAACCTCCCTTGGAAGACCTATGTCTGGGCTCTGAAAAGTAACAGATAAACAAAAGACAGTGACATTCTTGGCTTAGGTAGCCAACTATCTTTTTAAACTGATAATAGTTCCATGCAAAAGTTTGGACACCCCTAGCCAAATTACAAATTTTGTCAACAGTTGAAGTTAAAATTAGTAAATAACAGCAGAACAATGACAATTATGAAAGTGTTAATGTACAGTTATGATTTATTTGATTAAATAAACCAATATAAAAAAAAAAAGCAGTGCTGAGAAACTAATGCATTAGAGATAATAATGTGATATAACTTTAAAATTATTTCCTATAGTATTCCTTCCAACATTTAAACAACGTGAGAGTTTTGCTTGTGGATAATCCTAGGATTCACATCTAAAAGCTAAACATATAAATTAGTGCCTCATGGGGAAACTGATGCAGGAAATGCTAAGGAATGGTACTACTTGGTTTGTTTCATTTAAAAAATTGCATGATGGCTCAGAAGATAATATTGTAATTTGCAACATTTGCATGGCCGAATTCAAACACCACAGGAGCACCACTTCATTATCCGATCACTTGAAAGCAAAACATGCCGCTGCAAAAACAGATTGTTCGAGTGGCAATGCTCGACGTGCTACAATTCACGACTATGTGTCAAATCAACCCATGTCCGATGTTAAAGTGAATGTGCTAACAAATGCAATAGCAAAATGGAATACTTGTCATTGTAGACCTTTGAGCATTGTTGAGGATGAAGGCTTCCTCAACATAATTAGACTGGCAAGTGCCGACATTGCATATACATTGTCATTGCAATGGACAATTGCTTTACGGATTAAAGATTTACATAAGCATCAAAAAAAATCAATAAAGATGGAGCAACTTAAACTGCAAAGTCAGTGGCATTGATTGGTGACTACTGGACATCTCAGTATAACCTCTCACTTCATAGACAGTTTGTGGATGTTTAATTCATTTGCACTAGGAGTTACCCATATATTGGAATGACATTTTGCAAAGGAATGTGTTAAACATTTTTTTGATGTCACATTGAAGCTGGGAATACATGGAAAAAGTATCCACACTAGGCCTTCAACACACACATAATGATGGCTGCAGCCAGACTCATGCCCTACAAATGCATGTTGTGAATTGCTCAGAGTATACAGTGGTCTATCATAATTACTTTTCGGGACTGTAGAGTTGATAGTGTGCTGGTAAAAATGTAGAAAGTTAGGTGGACCTTTTAAGCATAGTTCAGCTATTGCAGTCGAACTAAGAAGGCAGCAGTGTGAAAAGGGGCAAAAAGAAAAGCACCTCATTGAGGATGTGCCCACACAATGGAATTCTACAATGTCAATGATTAAACGACTGTTAAGAAATAAGAATGCCATGTGAGCAGCCATCACCCACAAAAGAGATCTTTCAGCAATACTGATCGACTGTGAAAAATGACAAAATTGAGATGCTTGAAAAACTTCTTGAACCTTGCAAGTAAGAATTTCAAATTTTCATAATCTGTCATACTGTATTAATAAGAATATTACAAAGAAGTATAGTGAGAATTATGAGTTTACATTTTAGGAACTTAGATCTATTTTATAAAATGAATGCCACTACAGTACTCAGTTGCATAACAACTTAATTTTTCCATTTTTCTTAGTAGAGTACACACTTGCGTTAAAAGTTTTGTAATCACAGAAACTTTTTTGAAAGAATTTATACTTCATTTGTAACCATCTCCCACTGAACTGATTTAAAAATATAATTAAGACATTACTAAGGTTGCTGGCTGTTACTGCTGGAGAGGACTACAAAGTCCCATTTTCAGCCTCAATTCCTCTATACTGTCCAATACATGGAGCAAATGAAAGGATGCTGCAGGAGTGCTAGATGCCTTCTGTCAAGTACGGGAAAGGAAATGTTATGGTGCGAGGTTCCTTTGATGATGGCATGATGTGAGACTTACAAAGAGTGCAAGGCATAATGAATTAGAAAGGTTACCACTCCAATTTAAAATACCATGCAGAGGGAGAAAGTTTGGGTGAGTTTAAGGGAAAGACTTCAAAATACAACTTCCCAGAGAGCAAACGTCACACCAACTAAAAGAAAAAAGTCCCTCTTGGGACCTCATGTATAAATGGTGCATACTCCCGTTTCCACTCTCAAATCGCGATGTACAAAACCTAAACTTGCCATAAAGCCACACACATTTTCACGCTAGCTAAATGCTTGGTGTACGCAAGTTCTCTGCTCAGTTTTGCAAACTGGCAGCACCCAGCATCAAAGCAGTGCTTTTGTTCAAGTGTGGTTTGCCTTTCTTTTTTAGATTCACATCTCTGACGCGGCTTTATCAAATACACTGAAATTAAATGCATATTGTTTATTAGTTTAAGGCATCGGATTGTAATTAACCTGTAACAATATAATGGTCCACGGAATGGCCAAACTATTCCAAATAGCATAGCTACTTTAGCATTGTTCCTCTCAATGCAATACTCAGAGTATTTATCCCACTGTATCAGAGTGTGGAATCACAGCTCTACAGCAGCTGATCAGAAAGAGAATTATCGGTATACAACATCAAGCACATGCTGCCTCAGCCATGCGCACTGTCTATTGAACTGCTCTCACATGGCAAACGCTTCAGAGCCTTTCCTGTAGAGATATCGTGGTTCAGAAACCGTTTCATCCCAAGAACTATAAACACACTCAATTAGTCCATCAAGTGCTCCTGGTAAAACTGTTTGTACTTATTAGTACAATTACCTCACTGTAAACTTATGATAGTTATAATATTGCACAACCTGAGCCACTTTATAAAGCGCATATTTACATATGATGATGATATTTTTAAGATGAAATGCAACAAAATATGTTTATTACATTATTTAAATGATGTTAACATTTTATCTGTATAATCTATATTGTTAATAATTAAACATGTGAGGACACGGTGTCGCAGCACTAGCTAGTTCAGGGATTGTTCCTGCGTCGCACTGTATTCTTGCTGAGGCTGGCGCGACCCTGGAAGGATAGAATAATTAAACATGTACTACGAAGATATTTCAATGTTCCTTAAACGTTTTGAAGAATCGGCGTTCTAAGCTTATAGATGGCTTAACATCTATTACAAAGCTGACTTGTGTGGCGATTGGTTACTTGGAGAAAGAAAAGGAAGGACAGAAATTGGAGATTAGTATGTTTGAAAGAGACAGTACTGTTGCAATAAATTATTTCATCAAAGGTTGTGCACAGCCCAGCAAGCATCTTTAGGGGGGGCAGGAACAATCTCTGGCCAGGGTGCCAACTCATCACTATCACTGTGCCACCGTGCTCCCATGTTTAATAACATGCTTCAACTCCTATCATCATGAAAATGATATCAAGTATACATCTCAGTATTTTAATTATTGAGAGAGCTGTAATATCATGAATGTAATGGATTTTGTGTCCAGTCGGAGGAAGAGAAAGCCCATTAAAGAAGCACATAGTGATTCACACACATAGAAGAACATATACAAAACAAAGCATTTAACCTGCTACTTTAGTTACGATGGTATTTGAGTAAATTAAACGATTTAAAGATTAAGTTTGATGTTCTACTTTAATGACAAAATAAACTACGTGATTAAAGTTGACATTGCAAGCTTTTTTCTCACTTTGTCCCTATTTTTTTTTTCTTCTTTGTACCCTAATAAACTAATAAACTTTCATATGACACTCAGGCTACGACTTGCCTTTTCACAGCGACTTTGATATCAGACAACAACTTTATTTTGGGCACTGTGTGACTTTGTGAAGTTCAGCTTTTGAGTTTCTCCGACACTCTGTCACTTGATCAACTTCCTTTTGTTGTTTATACCACTGTTTAAACCAACAAATAGTAAGTTTTTCCTTGCCTCTACTTGGTATTCACTGAAATTCTTATATTTTCCCCTGTGCTTTTGCCATTGCCTTTTCACTGAACGCTGAGCTTAAGGGCTATTTATATTGATTTGCATATTCAAAGAGGCATAATTCTGGGAAGAGTTGGGGTGGGGCAGCAGGCGCGTGCACGTGTGTTACTTTTCACGCTGACCAGGATTTATGGAGCGGAAGAACGTGGAAGTTGGTGTTCGCACAGATTTATGCATCTGGATTTTTTTGTGCATGCACACATTTCAGGTTTTGTCCGTACGCCATGTTTTAGTGTGAATTTTATGCACGCCGTTATGCAGGAGGCCCCTGGTCTGTGCATCTGACTGAGATGATGTCACCGATTAAATTACTAACACATCTTTGGATCGTTACAAAGCAGAGCCCATTGGTCAGATGTAAGACTGTCCATTGCAATGATGGGCCAAGCATTCAGGTACTTATGAATATTTAGCACATCTTTTCCAAAAACACTTGGCATCTCCTGCCTCAACTGCCCCATCTGAGAGGCTTTTATCATTGTCCGGTTATACTGTAGAGAAAAAAGGGCTACACTCCCTGCTGAAAGCATAGACAGGCTTATATAAGCAACTGGCGCAGTAATAAGAAATTTTAAGTTTATATTTTTGGTAAACTCTGATTTGGTAAAGTGTAACTGTTAGATCAACTATCAATTCAGCTGTACCGCAGCTAATTTGTTGTAGCCTTTTGTAAAAGAACTGGATTGTTTCAACAAACTTCTGGAAATTTTTGTTTTAAAAAGATTGGGATATGACAAAGCTGCCCAACACAAGAACAAAAGATTCTTAGTCAAATTATTATTAATTCAAGATTTATTTAAAATTGTAAAGTTGTTTTATTTAATCAAAGTTGAAGTCTAATCATGAAAATGAGTATTCTCAGTTATTACTTGCACTCTCATTTTTGTTTGCAATATTTCTACACTGAATACACAGTAACAATTTATATTGTATAGTCTTCATAACTGTAAAATTTTTTTTCAAGGGCACTGCAGAATTATTGTATTTGCAATTGATTGCACGATTAAGTCACCCAGGTTTGCAGTTGTTAATTAAAAAAATTGATAATTTCCCAGCCCTAAAAAAAAAAAAAAAAAAAGTGTGTAAATATGGCATTTGCAAACGCCTAGGTACCCTGCAAAATCATTGCTTAGAAACATCCCCTTTGACAAAAATCAAAGCTTGTGAACTTTTTTTTGCAGCCGGCTTACATGTCTCGAGTTCTTGTTTAGGAATTCCCCCCCCCCCCCCATTCTTTCTTGAAGATCTCTCTCACAGATGGAAGCAATCTACAACATAAGACAGGCCAAGACAACTTAGATTTTCAATGCCATTCCAAGTCTGCGGACTGTGAGGGTCACTCCAAAACGTGTGTGTTGAGGTACTTAATAGCAGACTTCAGTGGGTGTTAAAGATTGTCGTCTTGTTGTGGAAGCCATCACTCTTTCAGCTTTAGTGCCCCGATTGATTACCAGCAAATTCTCAACAAGAATTTCAGATGTTTAGTACAATCCATTCATCTATACTCACACCAGGTTTCCTGTGCCACTACACTCTCACACAACACCAAAGCACAATAAATCCAACCTCAAACTTAACTTGCAACGTGGTCCTTTCTTCAAATGCTGGTTGTTATTTTCCGAGATGAGGTCATAGGTCAAGTTTCCTTTTAACATCAATTCAATAAATGCCGTGTCAATGTTAAGTAAGGCTGCACAGCAGAGCACTGTACCACCACTCCTTTCTTAGCTAAAACTTGCAGTCTTCTTTGTATTCCAGGATCTTGGCATGACCTCGATGATTTCCCTTATCTGTCATTTCTAAATGACATTTTAAAATTGTGGAAGCTGCTGGCTGAAGTGCTTTGATATCGTTTTACAGACTTCCCCAGCTTTCTAAGCACGTATTAGTTACATTTTTAACCCATGGTTCTTGAGAATTACATAAAACAATGTTTGAAAGTTACAGAATTGACTGGGCTTCAAAATTGTCATCAAATGCAGTAAGTCAGACCAGAGTAACATCCCAAACTAGTTCTGGGACCTTATAATTAAATGGATGCTCAGTTATACAAGTACATCAGCATTTTCATTAAAATACCACTGTTTTAAAGTTGTCAAAGTGAATTTACAAATTTTTACTTCATTAAAACATGATATTTGACTGGTGTATATAAACTTTTGCATGTACATCTATGCACATATTGGCACACAACTGTCTTAAGTCACTTTAGATTCTCCATAATTTGTCTTAGATGGTCATTTTATGTCTTCTATTGACACACTAATCCAGAAAAAAGATTTTTCAGTTCCAAATACCCCTTGCACAAAATGCAAATAAAATAACTGAATGTCCTCAAAGAAATGAGACCACCTTCCAGTTTAAACAAAAACAGATCTACACATGCTTGAGTAAGGAAAAATAAAAATGATTAATAATAAAGTGTAGGTTGTACAAAAGTGATTAAGGTAGAATCATCGTACAGGAGATAAAACTGGGCAAGGAATAACCATACAAAAATGTGTGGATGTGGAAGATTTATCATAACATTAAGATTTACTGGTTAAACTGGCACAAGTGAGCACAGCGACAATACAACAATGTGGTCATCCTGCACCATCAAGGTCTCTCCAAAGCAAAAACTGCATGGCAGACTTGGGTTTCCAAATGTGTTCAACCTCATGTGCTGAAGCACAAATGGATAGTCAAAGCAGAGAATGAGAACAGCAATAGTCTGCCACAGAAGCTAAGTGTAGCAAACAAGAAACGCATCAAGCTCGCTACCCAAGAACTCAAATGTCTAAATTCTAGAAAAACAACAAACTAAATTATATAAACTAGCAGAACCCACTCACACACAGGCACATCTACAGTTTGGCTTTATTTCCATTGCAGAGGAACAGCTTTTTGATTCCAACCGTTCCATGAAGACCACTTTTTTTTTTTTTTTTTTTAGACTCTTCCAAACAGATTGGTGCAGAAAAATAGCGGTCTAAAGGCTGGGGAACAGTACATGGATTAATTTCTGCAAGCAATAGTAAAAGCACTGCTGTGGTTCCCCGATAACCCCTTCCCTGCCAAGAACTACAAGCATATTCTTATGCATCATGCAATACCTGGGAGGCATCTCATCTATACCAAACTTCATTCAACAGTATCTGCAGTTAAAAGAACCACAGAATCTTGCAACAGATGGTGTGTAAACATCTACAGTACCTGAATATAAATTTGAATATCAGAATTTATGAGTGACCTGGATATAAATATTTAAAGTCCCTATTACTTGCCCAGAGAGTTGACACATATTTGTTGTTTACATCCCTCCTCAGGCGGACATGGAGATAGCAGGTGACATCATCCATTGTGCTGTTGATAAACTGCAAACGCGGCACCCCAAAGGTGCTTGTGCTAATTGCTGCAGACTTTAACCATGTGACACTGGACAAAACATTACCTGCCTTCTCCCACTATATGAATTGTAACATCCGGGGAAATAGGACTATAGATCTACTGTATGCAAACGTTAGACACATACAGCGCCACCCCGCCGCCTGTGCTTGGGAAAGCAGATCATAACCTAGTATTGCTTCAGCCTCACTACAAACCAAGAGTGAGGGAGCTACCTACTACCACACACTCATTCGAGAAGTGGTCCCCTGAGGCAGAGCAGGCTCTGAGACACTGCTTTGGAACTACGGACTGGGATATCCTGCAGGGATCATATAGTGAGAACATTGAGGAGGTTGTTGACCGCACTACTGACTACATCAACTGCTGTATGGACATTGTAGTTCCAGTAAAAACAGTATGCTGCTATGCTAACAAGCAGCCATGGATTACAAGTAACATCAAGGGCCTTTTGAACCAGAAGGGCTTTTAAAAGGTGGCGATTAGCATGAGCTCAAGCGTGTGCAGAAGGAACTCCGAGTCCAGCTCAGGAGCAGTATAGGAGAAAGCTGAAGCAGAAGTTGCAGAATAACAGCATGAAGGAAGTGTGGGATGAGATTAAGATCATCACTGGCTGCAGCTTGAAGCAGGGTGCCACCATCGAGAGAGATGTGGAGAGAGCAAACCAGATGAACAACTTCTTTAACAGGTTTGACCACCCTAACCCACTCTCACCTCGGAGTACTGCACCCTCCACCCATCCTTCTGCCGATACCAGCATAGGAGTCTCCCCCCCACCCACAATTACAGCAGCCCCAGTAAGCAGAGAGCTGAGGAGACTTCGTGCCAGCAAAGCAGTGGGTCCAGATAGAGTATCGGCACGACTACTGAAGGCCTGTGCGCTGGAGCTGGGGAGTCCTCTACAGCGCATCTTCAACAGGGGAGAGTCCCAAGGCTTTGGAAAACATCTTGCATCACTCCAGTTCCAAAGCTATCACATCTTAGTAAGCTGAATGACCTCCGGCCTGTTGCTCTGACGTCACGTGATGACCATGGAGCAGCTGCTGCTTCACCACCTGAGGCCACAGGTCCACAACATCCGACGTTCTGCAGTTCGCATATCAGGAGAAGGTAGGAGAGGATGCCATCCTCTGTTACACCGATCCCTCTCCCACGTGGACAGAGGCAGTGGTAATGTAAGAATTGTTTCTGGACATCTCTAGCACCTTCAACACCATCTAACCTCTGCTCTTTAGGGACAAGCTGACAGAGATGGGAGTAGATTCATACCTAGTGGCATGGATCGTGGACTTACAGGCAGACCTCTGTATGTGCATCTCAGGAACTGCAGGTCTGACATTGTGGTCCGCAACACAGGAGTGCCGCATGGGACGGTACTTTCTCCCATCCTGTTCAGCCTATATACAATCGGACTTAGAATACAACTCTGAGTCCTGCCACATGCAAAAGTTCGTGGACGATACTGCTATCGTGGGCTGTATCAGGAGAGGGCAGGAAAAGGAGTATAGAAACCTTATCAAGGACTTTGTTAAATGGTGCGACTCAAAACACCTACACCTGAACACCAGCAAAACCAAGGAGCTGGTGGTGGATTTTAGGAGACACAGGCCCCTCCTGGACCCCGTGATCATCAGAGGTGACTGTGTGCAGACCTATAAATACAAGGGAGTGCAGCTGGATGATAAATTGGACTAGACTACCAATACTGATGCTCTGTGCAAGAGGATAGAGCTGACTATACTTCCTTAGAAGGCTGGCGACCTTCAACATCTGCAATAAGATGCTGCAGATTTTCCATCAGACGGTTGTGGCGAGCACCCTCTTCTACGTGGTGGTGTGCTGGGGAGGCAGCATAAAGGACGCCTCACGCCTGGACAAACTGGTGAAGAAGGCAGGCTCTATTGTAGGAATGGAGCTGGAAAGGTTTGACATCTGTAGCAGAGTGACGGGCGCTGAGCAGGCTCCTGTCAATCATGGAGAATCCACTGCATCCTCTGAACAGTATCATCTCCAGACAGAGGAGATGTTTCAGTGAGACTGCTGACAATGTCCTGCTCCACTGACAGACTGAGGAGATTGTTCCTCCCCCACACTATGCGACTCCACCCTTTTTAGGATAAACGTTATTATACAAAAGTTAGTCGGTTTTACCTGCATTTTTATCACTCTTTAATTTAATATTGTTTATCAGTATGCTGCTGCTGGAGTATGTGAATTTCCCCTTGGGATTAATAATGTATCTACAGAATAAATGGATATCCTTGCTTTGACTGTTCTTATCAAACAACCTGCTGGAACTACAAATTCCATAAAGAACCAAAATTAAGGATTTAAGAGGTCACAAGTTAGTCTAGAACACCTCAATAACATTAACATTTTAGAAAGACGTACCTAAATATAGTTATAACCAGTTCCCCCCCCCCCCCCAAGATAAAAATTAACTGCTTCAAAATTATGGAGATTAGCCATTTAATTTTCCTGATAATTATGTGATAGAAATACTGAATCAGAAAGTGCAGATATTGCAGTTGTGAGATGGTATTTACAGCATATTACACTAAAAAGTGTATTTTTGTTCAATCCATACTGTCAGTGGGATGCTCACACAATTCATCTCCCCTTAGATTGATTGAGGTAAAATTTACATTTAAGGTAAATGTATACCAGCTTACTTCTGCTGCTTAAAAGGTAATAAGACAACTTTTGCTCACCTCCACTGGCATTTGATCAACTTGTATTCATGATGGAGTTTGCCATCAGGAGCAGCTGTTAGACGAGTAAAACAGGAAAATATACAAGTTGAAGTGATCTCTCCTTCACTTAACATAAATCTGAAACAGTATACCAATTCATGATTGAAATTGTACAGCATGTTTCTGTGTTTAGACTGGTAGATCACACTTGCCAAGGTTTTTCAGCAGCAGATTTTTTAATTTTAGAAAATTTCATAGGTCTGCAAAAACAAACTGAACTGATGACCAATTTCTTTGAACAATAAATGTGCCAAATGTCAGCCCAAAAAAAAAAAAGGTCCACTAGGAGCCAGGTTGTTTCATGCAGATGTACAAACATGGAAATCGTAGTAGGTGCTTTTGTATTATATATTTATATTTTGCAACATACAAGTGTACATCAATATTAAAACAAAAATTATCCAGGGAAGGTAAGAATTTTTCCTTTAATAAGAAGTTTACTCTATAGAAATTCTCCACTAGCACAGCATGATTCCTTATGGAAAAAAATTGAAAAAATGCACTGTTCCGTTAAAAAAAAAAAAAAAAGAAAAAAAAAAAAAAAGCATACTATAAAACAAACAACAAAAAAAAAATCTGTGATTATGTAATTGTTGAGTAGGTATTTGTACCAAAAACTACAGTAAAAAAAGTGGAAATTCAATGGTTTTATTCAGTCTATTCACAATAATGAACAGAATTTTGAAGCACCATGAAGAACAAAACTAATATTTCCTGACCGCCTCATCCCTTTTTTCTACCCCAGTAAAATACCATGAATTTTAGTTACCACAATATGCTCACAGATACCACCATAAGCATTCCACAAGGCATACCTACCCTTTCCATTGAAACAAACATTGTGAACTTATTCCTAGTTTGTGTTTTAGTTTAGTACATGATGCATTGCTTAACTTTATAAACTACCCCCCATCCCCTAAGTTACATCTCAATTGAAGGAAAAAAAAAAAATGCTATTAAAGCGTACTAAATTAGGTAAGGTGATGGAGCTGGCACAACTCAAACCCCTTCCTGATGACCACAAATGTAAAAATGAGCAAAAGGCAGCGATGAAACAATTTTCCGTTCCCCAAAAGACTTAAAACATGTGACAATGAACTGTTAAAAGTTTACAGCCTGCTCAAAAGGAAAGACAGCAGCAGGGGATAAACATCACTAACCACCATTAATGACTGACTGCTTAGACCTGATATGGCCATTTGCCTGGCAGCTTCAAATGGAGCAAAGCTAGTGGGTTCCCATTTTTTCTAGGAAGACCCAAGGTTCAACAGCACTCTTGCTGAACTTTTTCTGGCTTTTACTGAAATCAAATTTATGGCAGTGCCTGTTCCTTTTTAATTCTAAATGAATCCGTGGTACTTAAATCAGCAAGCCTTTGCTTTTCAGGTTCATAAAGATTTTTTCAAGTGCTTATTATAGTGGTTCAGATGACAAAATTCAAATCTTGCTGCTTTACCTACACTGAGAATTGACCAAAAACACACAAAGCAAAAAGCAAATCTGTATTGCTTGCAAGACAAAATTAGCAACAACTAGTGGATCAACAAAAATTAGTTTGGACTTTGTTGGCATTTGTGTTGCATAAGGAGTTTTAAACATTGCAAATTACTTGATTTTTAAATAATTTCCTAATTATACACTGTTCAGGTGCATTTTAACCTTACTACAGGTATATTTTTCCTGAAAATAAATGTTTATCATTTGTTTCATATGCATTCATTCTAAGTACATTTTATATTGTATTAGTTGCAATCATTTTTCCCCCCATTAAAAATTTTTCAACTTCCTTTTTGGTCCTTGTGTTGTCAAACAATTGAATATAAAAGGAGACAGCAACAGACAAGCAAGGATAGGCATCAGCTTGAGGCCACAGAAGTAGTATTAATCCACCAATTCTTTCCTCAAAAGAAAAATGTAATACATTCTCATTTTAGGAGGGCTTTTATATCGGCACACTCTGTAACTTCAACTGCCTTCTTGCCATCAGGTCCTTTTTTTTTCTTTGTCAGCACCCTGTAATAAAGGGGGGGAAAAAAACGTTACATTACTACTGAAACGTCAAAAGTTCTCTTACATTTCTAAAAGACATTTTCCTATTGGGTCCCCACTTACAAATCCAATTCCACAAAAGTTACTCAAGAATTGCTGCCACACTGAAAGGAGGGGACTGAATAGGACATAAAAATACAAAGGATAGATACACACCAACCTCTAAGGAAAAAGTAGGCATTGTGAAAACTAGCACTTAAGTACACAAATGTAATGTCCATCAAGATAATGAGCTTTATTTAAATAAGTTCGAATGTTTAGACAAACTATTACACAAAGTGAAATGTTACATACTTAAAATTTCCAAAAATTCTTACCTTAAATTTGGGATCAAGGTAGTCCGAAGAATAAACCATACAGCACTATACACAAAAGGGGGAACAACTCCCTCATTCACAAACTTTGGGGACTATTTAGTGCCACAGACTAACCTAACCTGCACCCAGAAGAAAGCCCATGAAGAGATGGAGAACACACAAACTCCACACAGACAGTGACTAGGAACATGATCTAAAGCCAGTACATTAGACTCTTGAAGCAATAGTGCTAAACACTGAACCATGTTACCCCTACATGCATACATTCATTCATTCATTTTTGGAGTGGCTGAAAGGGTAGTTAGAGACGTGAACAATATTCCTGTCTCACTATATCTGGGATCTGTCGGTTCTCCGGGTTTCTTCACAGGTTGTTTTCTCCCACATTTCAAAAACGACAACTTATTTGGCCAATGTAAAATGGGCCTGTTAGCTCACTCAGGGATTGGGGAGTCGAAAGAGGAGATAAAAGTATTGACAGTCTAGTGCATAAGAATGTCTAGAGCATTAAATCTAGTACTTGGTTTAAATTAGAGACTGGTGACAGTTCCTCCAGGTAATCCAATTTTCCTCCTATAGCCTAAAAACCATGTTAGTAAAACTGTCAAATGTAAAAATTGGCCCCATATAATTGAGTAGGAACATGCATAATAAGTGTGTCTTACAAAGAGTGGGTTCCTGCCTTGTGAATGATTTTACTGCAATATCCTATAGCCCTTATATCCCCATGCTGTTTAAAGCTAATTAGGCAAGTGATGAAAGAGCGAAAGGAAAAAAAAAAAAAAATAGTAAGATAATTAAGACAATCATGCTTATATTCCATTTTGTTTATAAAACAAACACTTCTGGAACATGGCAATGTTGTAAGTTTGCCCACACGTGTTTTCTATATTATTTTTGTTGCTTGTGAAGCCAGTTATCACAATTATTAATTATGCACGACAAACTCCTTTTAACATCATCAAGTATTCAGAATTTGATGTTTAGCCATTAATAATATCAGAAATTTATAGAAGTCACGCAGCAATGCATTTCAAAATGACAACATGGAAACATAAGAAATGCAGACATTAACTCAGAACAGCAATCAAGGTTGCTAATAATTTTTAAAGTAAATCAGCAGAAAACAACAATTGTACTGACTCACAGAAAGTATGACACAGTGCCATTTACAGATTACAAAGTAAACCCTAACCTAAATTTTATCCTCATTTTCTGTCCACAATGAACTTAATGCCTACAATGCCAACTCTCACGACCATAATAAAAAGCCTGGCATTCAACTGCTAGCAGTAACACACAATTACTTCATTTACAGAAGCAAAGAAGGAAGGAAAATGTTTAAATGAGTTGATGTTCGTGAGACATCCAGTCAAGATGGAATATCATGGCAAGCTTTAAAAATCAGCAGTAATCAAATTAGCTTATTTTTTCAATGACATTTTAAAATATTTTGCTAAAGGAATACGGTCTCTGGCAGCTTCAAAATGGTAAAAAATTATTCCTGTGCATATGAACACAAACAAAGGGTCCGAATGACTACAGAGTTGTGGCTCTCATTCCTACAGTGATGAAGTGCTTTGCGAAACTGGTGCTGGGATGCCATACCTCTTACATTTAATACCATTGCACAATCAAAGCGGAGCACAAGACTGTCATTTAGGACATTTAGCTACTGGATTGTGGACTTGCTAACTAACAGACTTCAGCATGTTATCCTTCACTGTGATCCTCAACACAGGTACTCCAAAAGGCAATGTTCTGAGCCTCTCTCTATACTCTGATCACATATGAATGCTCCAGCTCCATTACATTTCCTGATGACACCACCATTATGGTAATTGTTCATGATCAGAGCTATAAACTATGATGGATGATATCTTTGACCAATTGTGTAAAAATTTTAATTGTTTACACACGTACACAGACACAGGGCAAAATGCCCTTTGGTAAAATGGGCAAAGTTATTAAGTCCATCAGTTGCTTTTTGCCTTTGTTCACTGGACATTGAAGCCTTACAGTGGATGCTGGACAAAATTACAACTTGGCACAGACACTGGACATTATAATAAATAAAATAAAACACACATATACATATATATATATATATATATATATATATATATATACACAAACAGATATACACACACAAAAGGGAACCCCACAGACATACCTTAGAAACCAGAAGTCTGACACATTCTAGGTGACCCTCATAGGTAGCCGAAAGGAGAGGAGTTATACCATATTTGTCAGATGCCTGTACAGTAACAAAAAGGCAAAAGAAAAATCTGAACACTTAAGAAGCAAATTCCTCAAGATGCACAATGACTTATGTTTTTCATAAAACTCATTTTAAAATTCATCCCATGTAATCTTTATTGGACTTTAGCTTTCATAAGCAAAGGTGTAGATGTTGAAATCAATACTATGCGTGCTGGGGTAACACTAACAACTGTTAGTAATATTCTTATTACAATAAGCTACACTTTTCAGAGTTTAAAAATCACAGATTCATTATTATGGTCTTTTACACACAAGCAGACTTAATACAATAAAATGCTTAAATATTTCAGTAATAAAGCATTGCTGTAAATTTGTTGGCTGCACATCCATGATACGAATCTTTTGTTTCACCACATCCCAAAGGTGCTCTAATGTATTGAGATCTAGGGACTATGGAAGCCATTTGAGTACAGTGAACTCATTGTAATGTTCAAGAAACCCATTCGAGACGATTTCTGTTTTGTGACATGGCACATTATCCTGCTGGGAGTAACCATCAAAAGATGGGTACACTGCAGCCATAAAGGGATGGTCATGGTCAGCAACAATACTCAGGTAGACTGTGGCATCTTAATGCTAAAATGGTAGTAAGGGGCCCAAAGTGTGCCAAGAAAATATCCCCCACACCATTACACACCCCATCCATTACCTGCACCCTGCTCTGCTTAAAATCAGCAGCAGATGGGTCTTGACAATGTCTACATGCATAAATGCATCGAGTTGCCGATATGCAATTGGCGGATTAGATATTTGCATTAACAAGCAGTTGAACAGGTGTGCCTAATAAAGTGGCAGGCGAGTGTATATTCTCACAAAATCAATTAGTTGAAATTACCAATACTGCTTAAATATAAACATACATGCACTTTATTTTTTAATCACTAGAGCATTTTTGCTATTAAAATATACACTTACTATATTTATACAGGTAACCAATCTGAGTATTATTAGTCAATGTTTGAAAACAAAAAACAAAAAAAAAAAAAAACTAAACCACTACTCCAGCTTGAGGATTGGAATTCATATTTTAGGGGCAACTGCAGTTTGCAAAAAAAAAAAAAAAAAAAAGTTTTGTAAAAACACACAACTCTTTAAATCATAATGCAGAAGTATAAAAATATGCAGATTGTGTGTATGTACGAGGAAAGAATTACTGGATAGATAGTAAGAGTAACATGCTAATTTTTTTTTTTTTTTTTTTTTTTTTAAAAACTTAAGGAAGGAAACCGGCAGGAAGATGCTTCAATAATTCAGACAGGTTGCTCAAACCCTGTCCTCTAAGGAATAGCAATCTCCCAAATTATTTTTTGTTTTTTCAAGTTCAGCTTTATCCCATCCCACAACCCAAATACTTATTTGCTAGGATAAACAACTCAAAAGCTTCCACAGAAGCCCAATGTTCAGCATCCATGTGTATTATAAACATTGCAATAGCATTTTATCTCCTGTATTAATAGGTATATATAAAATTATTTACAATAAAGAACATGTAGACAGCCTCAGTTTGACAAAACACTATTAACATGCACAATCACAGTAATTGACTGAACAATGTATGTGTGAAGCAATATGGGGGCTTCAAAACACTTGATGATTCGGCCTAACAAACATTTTTCATGGGAATAAATTCGAATTTAATTTCAGTCAAAAAAATTAGAATAGCAAACTGTAGAAATTAATTCGGAATTAATAGCAATATATTACACATTCAAACTGCAATACTTAATACCTAACTTTAATGTCTGGAGTAAGTTAAGACCAAAGAATTGAGAATGTCAAATGCCTTGTTGGCAATTTCCCCATCCAACATATGTTCTTAAGTGGACACATTATCTGGCTTGCCGCTTGAAAATAGTAAATTACATATTAAAGCAACGTCTAAATTAACTGGCCTTGGTTCTGTCGAATGACATATACACACACACACACACACACACACACACACACATATATATATATATATATATATATATATAAAAAAAAAGAAAAGAAAAAAAAGTAAGATTGGCACACAGATTGATAAAAGCAACATACTTTACAAAAAGTAGTTTCAAAATGGAAAAAAAAAAAAAACTTAAAGCGAACCCTGACACCATTCAAAGATCATGCATTGTTTATGCATTCAGGTTTAGAAACCATGAGTCCATTAAGATGTAAAGAGATTCTAATCAAACTAGACTACACATTTTCAATGTGCACACTTTACTTTCACAATAATTTCTGCATCTAGTGGAGAACAGATGGCTAATGTCATTAAGCAGCTGTACACTTACATTAATATCTGCACCTAGAGAAAGAAGAAATTCCAGTGTTTCAATATGCCCTCCATCAGCAGCATAATGTAGTGGCTTTCTGCCACCTTCCAATGTCCGGTTTACATCTTCATCCTGTTAAATAAATAAAATGCATAAAATAAATACTGCTTGGATTGAAGCTTGTTTACCACAAATCATGTGACAACATTTAAAGTAGTGCATGTATCACTTACCAAGGATTGCATTCTGAAAATTTTTACTCTGTGCTTGATTAGCTGAAACGGACGTTGGTTGGCTAATTACCATTTTTATGTCAAAAACGTGCAAACCAGATGCATGTTCTAGGTACCACTGTAAGGGTCTGGCAACTAGTTATTCTAAAATGAAGAGGTGCACGCTGGTAAGAATGATACATTTTGCTTAGTTTGACAGCAAATTCTGAAAGTGAGCTTCACATCTTATTACTCTAATAGTAGCACAAGTCAGTAATACAAAAAGGAAAACCTTGCATAGGAAGACAACTGACTGAAAGTGGTCACAAGTGCAGGGAGGGTCCATTCTATCAACTTTGTTTACATTGCTGGTTAAAACAAATGCTTATTTTAGGAATGCAAGCATTTTCTTTTCATGTTAAATGACAAACAGTAGCCAGTTTGCTTACAGCTGCACAAATGCACAGATCATAAGAGTAAGCTAAAATGAAAATGGGAGTTAATATAACACGAGGCACAATTTCATTGCATTTTAAATAAAAACTCAGAATATGTAGCCTTGTATCAAGCTGCTGTTACTGTACTTGAGATAGCAATATACTTTTCACTGACACCAGATTTCAAATACAGGGGGTACCGAGGTTTCAGCTTCATGCAGAGTTAAATTCTCATTTTCGTAAAGGTAAATACAACGTAAGCGCTTTACAGATCCAGTCAGGACCCATAGTTAACAGGTCATTAAAGGCATTCAAGCAAGAAATAAAATTACTTCCTTGTTGGAAGATTTAAAATAAATAAATAAATAAATAAATAAAAGGATGGTTTTGTAATGCAGTAAGTTTGGTTTTATGTCACTATTGACACATGTACAGAGTACAGCAAAATTCTTACTTGCATGTGCTACTCAACATGTCTTGTTACTGCTCAACACATTTTACTTTATTTAAGCATTTATTCAATTTGAGGTTGAAAATGGTGTGGCACCTAATCCCCACCCCATCCTACCTATACTCCAAATCACAGTGCTTTACCAAGGGGAAAAAAGTTTCAACACTGCCTCCTTGATATATAGAAGAGATGTGCAATTATACAACAAATTCAAATCAAATGAACCATGAAAGCAAACGGAGACCTTGGTTAAACTTTTCTTCATCCACCATATTTTCCATGTACTAATAACACAAACGATCAGATAATCCAGTAAGTGCCCCCACACTAGTAGCTACACCTTTGGTAACAAGAAAGAAGTTACAGTCACGCAGCAAGCAAATAAAAGTAAAGTAGAGAGAAAGGACACAAAATCGGCCGAGTGCAATGAGCCATTTAGGATAATTTATAATAGTTAAAGATGTCCATGGGAACATACTGCTTTAACTATTTTAAGCAATGATGGCATTACTTTCAGTTGGGCTTATATTCTACTTGCAATCACGTTAGTAGGTATACTGAACAAGCTTAGTTTTTATAAAAGAAAATGCGAGTTTTTAAAACGTTTAAAACCAAAGGGCTAATTTCTCTCTTTTTTTTTGTGGTTTCTTAGTGGTTACTGGAGCAGCAACATGGCTTTTTGTGTTGTTTTAGTACCACTTTTTCCAGAGTATGTAGAATGTTCCAGAAAAGGAGTTAATACAGTGCAACCTCGGGTCACGAACGTCTCTGGACACGTACAAATCAGGTTACGACCAAAAAGTTCGCCAAACTTTTGCATCTGTTTACGACCACACACTGGTGACAAACATGCCAGTTTCCCTTCTGGTTCATACGAGCCGGTGATTTACGCACATGTTCAATCTCTCCCTGTACAGTATAGGGTGGTCCAGATCTAATTATGCAATTTTCATTACGCTGTAACTTAAGTTTATTATATAGTAAGTCAAGAGGCCAGTTTTAATCGCCGCAATACAGCTGCCACGTCCTCTTCATAAATAGAAGCGCAAGGCGGCTAAAGGGAGGGGAAAAAAAAAAAAAAAAAAGGTTGCAGTGAGGAAGTAAGCAGGAAGCAGTGTGGAACCGGTGCAAGCGCATGCTCGCTGGCAGGCAGCTGGACAGTGAGCCCAAGCAGGGGTGTTTTGAGGACAGTCAGTGGTGCAGAAGGAAGTGGTCACTCCCGCTGAGTGATCAAGGAGAGTGACCAGAAGAAGGACGGCTAGCCGTGCAAGGCCAAGAAGGCACTGGGGGTCACCAGTTAAAGAATGCACCGGGCTGGTTTTTAAAGAGACTGCTTCCAGCATTGTTTTAATCTTGTATTTAATGAAGACTTTTTTTCTATTGGATTTTAACCTCCACTTCGCTTCTGTTTTTATGGATTTATTGAAGGATTCTGAAAACACTGCACTTTATTTAATTTGGACTTTGTTTTTGATTGCTTTATTAAAATCAACAAAACAACACTTGGCACTTTTTGCACCATCCCCTTGCTGCATTGTATGTAGTGCCTCACTGTCGTGCTCAGTTGTATGGTCTGTTTGAAATGTACATTTAGAAAAGCAAATATGTCCAATGACAAATTAATAGTCAAATCCAATTCAGAGGAGCAGGGAACAAGAGCCTATCCTGACATGGCAATACTGGGCACATTGTAGAAAAAGGGCCTGGATAGGGTGACTGTGCATCACAGGGTCAAATCATACACATACCCACGCTCACATTGACACTGGGACCACTTAACCAAAGCAGAGTACCCAGAAGAAACAGACACAGGGAGAACACAGATAATCAGGTGCTGGATTTGAGTCCATTATGTTGGGTCTGTAAAGTGGCAGTGCTAAACAGTGTGCTCCGAGCTAAAAACACACCGTAATAAAAGATGTATAGATTGGGGTTGCAAGCAATTTAACAAAAAAAATAAAAATAAAAGTGAAAATATGTATCTGATTAATACATGGGGTAGGGGGGTTCTTTTCTGTTTACCCTGTACACCAGACTATAAATATAACAGGTCATGTCACTTGGTGAAAGCTCTCAGATCTGCACTAAATCAGGTATACTGACAAAAGGGTCAGAAAGAGTATGGGACTTGGTTCTACTAATGTTAAGTTGCAAAGTTCACCCAAAAAAAATGGACTTTTGCCACACCAAAGAGCCTCTATGCCCTGTCACTATTCAGGGAGTGGCTTTGGAGATGTATTAAGCACTTGGGTGTCTACATCTGTGACAATCTAGACTGGTCTAGTAACAGAGGAGTTATACAAGAAAGGGCAAAAAACACTTTCTTACGAGACTGCACTCCTTTAATGTAGGTAGTGACATTTACATGTTCTATAGCTCTGCGATAGCTAGCACAATTTTCTACACTATAGCTAGCTAGGCTGATAATAAAGAGTGTACAACTAAATCCACTAGCTGATAAAGTTATGGAACATACTATATGAAAGAGGTAGTAGCAGAGGAGTGAATGAAGGCAAACCTAATAGTCACTATGAATATTGCTACACATCCTCTCTTTGAGGTAACAATACCAAGTACTTCCATTCAATGAATTATTCAACAAAAGTGTCAAGTGCAACTGAACTTTAATATTCACAACAATATTCCTTTATAAAACCTCACTATCAGTGTGAAGTTCTCCCTTTTGTAATTTTTGTGTGCATCTGAGGAGTGTTGTGGTTGATTGCTACATTTCTTGAGCTTCTGTAAAAGGATGAATTTTCATGAAGTACCTACATCTTCATATACTAGAAAAGGCCAGCATGTTTACAAGAGTTCTAAGCAATCAGAATTCATATTTCTAGACAGCAAGACATAATTTTAGTGGTTCAGGAAGTCCTGTGGATGGCTCAGAGAAGGAAGATTATACTTTCAAACTGGGGGAATGCATTTTATTTAATAAAAAGAAAAGCCAGCGATCGATTTTCTTGCCCGATACAAAGCAATAATGATATTCTTAAATCTTATACTCCTTTACAACAGCTCTGCAAAAATTTTGCATCTATTAATGCATTTCTTGAAATAAAACCTAGAAAACTGGGTCCCATCTGGAAAAGTCCATTTAAAACTTACGAGACATACACAGCAAAAATGAACATTTTCAATTGCTTGACTCTAGTCGTCTTTTCCTAGAAATGAAACATTCACAGGTGTCTCCATCAGTGCTATCTGTGCTCCCTGAATGCTCTGTAATGAAAAATCTCATGAGGGTAATATACAGATGGCATTGTGAGAATCTTTTACAGTCTCTGTCATATAGGAGACTTGAATCTACCTGTAGCTGATCCAGCACTGCTTAAGCTGCAATCTGTCAAAAAGTATACTTTATTTAATCAGCTCTAAAAAACTAAATGCCCAACTTCTGAGGATCAGTCAGGACAAAAAAATAAATAAATAAAAAATTCCTTTGTTGAGTTCACGAAGCCGATGCTTTATATCACATGGACATTTCTTTAATTACAAATGTTCTGTTACAAACAAAGAATTTTGAATTTTTTTTCTTGCAATGAAAAGATTGCAAGTTTAAAAGGTAGGGCACCATTACGGTTCGTGATAAAGCCTACCACAGCAATGCAGACTCATACATATCAATGCATTGCTTGTGTTGGATGAACTTAATGATATGGCAAAGTATAACTTGGCTTGGGGGAAAACTTAAAACCATGCACAAAAAAAGTACATTTGCTTATATTTTAGAACAGTTTACCTTTTCTGGGTTTCAGTCCAAGAGAATACTGACATGAGATTAATCCTTTGCATTATTGAGATTAACATTACTTTAGCATAGGTTTTACTTAACTGGTAAAAGTAGAATGGAGTCATAACATTTTTCAATAATTGTACAAAGTATTTAATTTTTGCTTGCAGTTTACATAGATACAATGGTATTATGGCTGCAGTAGCACACAAACAGTAACACCATAAGTACATGGCAGTGGCACTGTAAAGTAAATTTCCACCCATCTGCTTGATGAGTAGCACATTTCAGCTATTTCATGCATTTTACAAATCACAAGACGACTTTAGTGATTATAATAGAATAAAATGAAGGTAATTCTAAATATTATCCTCTTCAAGAACACAGAAAATGTTAAAGCAAACAGTGATGCAGAATTATAAAAAAAAAAAAAAAAAAAAAAAAAAACCCAACCCACACCACACACAAAACCACACCACAATACTAAAATACAGGGAACAATTTAAAACACTTCCCTTTTAACTGTGCTCTACTAAACATTTCACATGTGTTTTGCAAATGGTTTGTGGCTAAACCTAAGTAAAAGGCACAAGGAGTAGAAGCACGCAGAATGTAAAGTAAATCTTGCAACAATAGAGGACAAATTAATATTTTTGGTACCAGTTTACACCAATGGTGCAAAAACAAATTACAGTTTTAGTGTCTCTAAACCCCCCCCCCCCCCACCCCCACCAATATTGATGTACCGAATGAGATTACTTTGTACAACTAAATCCACTAGCTGATCAAGTTCTGGAACATACTATATGAAAGAGGTAGTAGCAGAGGAGCGAATGAAGGCAAACCTAATAGCCACTATGAATATTGCTACACATCCTCTCTTTGAGGTAACAATACCATGTACTTCCATTCAATGAATTATTCAACAAAAGTGTCAAGTGCAACTGAACCTTAATATTCACAACAATATAATATATATATATATATATATAAAATCCCTATGTGCGTCCAGGTGTCCGTGTGTGGGTGTCTTCTGGTGAAATGCGCATGCGCAGGGCATGGTGCGATGCGCGATATTACTGTCAGAGAAAGTTAGAGGCGTTTTACGGAAATACAAACCAGTATTACTGCAAAAGGTACACAATACACTGACTCATATTACAGCCACATACAAGCCAGTATTACTGTCAAAGGAGATTAAAGGCATATTACCGACACGCACGCCTGTATTACCGCCAGAGAAAATTAAAAGGTATATTACAGACGTACAAGCCAGCGGACGTACAAGACAAGCCGATATCCTTCAATAAGGGCGCGCACAGGCATCCTTCAATAAGGGCGTGCACAAAAAGGCGAGCCTCAAAAGGGCGACCTCAATTGGGCGCAGCGAATAAAGGCGCGCGTAAATAAAGATCTAAACCTTTGTTGCTCTTCACATATTCCAGAGCCATTTGAACTAAATCATCTACGAACGCCTTTATTTGCCGCGCTCAATTGAGGTCGCCCTTTTGAAGCTCGCCTTTTTGTGCGCGCCCTTATTGAATAGAGACGTACAAGACAGTATTACTGTCACAGAAAATTAAAGACACACAATACACGGCGGCAGCCCACGAAGAATGGTCAGCTCAGCAAGTAAACAAACAAAAGGCTGAAAGAAAAAAAAATACGACCAACAAAAAGAATGAGGTCAAAGTCCCTTGCCATTTAATATAGACTGTTCCTACTACTGTTCTAGCGCCCGTTATTGTAATGGGCTAAATGACTAGTTATTGTATAATTTTCAGTTCTGTGTGAGAAAAATGTAAATAATTACATAAATGGCTCATGGTGATCACCACATGTCAGAAAAAACTTGTGTCCAGAAATACTTTGTCCCCAAGACAGAATTTTCAGCTTGTGACTCCAGGAATTAAGCTAATTGCTATTTTAAAAGCACAATGATGCGACTGATTAGAGGAGTTTCAATCGTTGAACTTGTTGTGTCACGGTGTTGTTAGACAACTAAATGATGTCGTGAGAAATCACTTTAATGCCTTGTATTACATAAACCCTAGAAAGGAACAGAGGCTTCACATTCATTCTACAGTTCGCAGTCTCAAGGAAATGGTTGCATGCACATAAGACTTTTCCTTGCTACAGCTGTTCATACTGCTTGTGCAAAGTCTAGGCCAGTTTCTAAAGGAAGTGGTTATTTGGCTTACTTACACTGGCAATGAAATAACCTGCTCCACTTGGCAATAGCAAAATAAAACGTAATGCCAGTTAGCAAGACAGGAAGAAAAACACACTCCATTCCTAAATAAGTATTAATACAGGTTTGCATGGCCCCATAAAGGGGTGGCACTAATGAAGAGAAGGAATCACATTGCATGACAGTTGCAGTCAAAATATTGAACTTTTTTATTGAACAAATTTTGCAAACAACTTAAACTAATTTTGACAACATATTTTCAACCATCCAAAGAGGCATTTAGACTTAGTAAAATATCCAGAGGTGCTTGGCAAAAGTTGTATTGCACTGAACAGGTCTTAGAAAAGGAATAGTAAATATTTTTGTAAACCAACTACACTGTTAGTGTTAATCTGTCCACTGACACATTAAAGTGACTTTTTTTAAACAACTTTAAATATTATGCAGTTTAATGATGGTAAACTAATAAATAAAAGTGTACCTTCCAGACCGCCGTGACCCTGTGTTCGGATTCAGCGGGTTGGAAAATGGATGGATGGATGGGTGGGTGTACCTTCCAGTAACAATACCATTACAGGTAGTCCCCAGGTTACAGACATCTGACCTATGACTTATGAACGAGGATGCAGCTGCAACTCATGCGCCTCAGTAACTGCTGCTCCGTCATCTTCGGCCTGGGGATGCTGCAAGTGGTGGCTGGAGGGGGGGCGATTTCACTGCTCATGCAGTGTAGTGTCCCTCGGGCGACTCCCGGAGGCAAGCAGTGACCCGTGGTCCATAATTCACTGGGGCCACAGCTATCGCTCTTGTGCAGGATGATGGTTCGCTGCCCGCCCACTACGCTGCTGCAGCTACTGCTCCTGACTGGATGCAGGCTGGATGGAGCGGAGGGGGGTGTTTCACTGCCCGCCCAGCGCACACACGGCTGTTAATGCTGCAAGCGGTGACCCGGTTGTGGCTTAACGGTGCGGCAGGGGTAGCATTGTAGTGTGCCTCGGATGGCTGCCTGTTGAATTGGGGTTGGGCGATTCACTACCCGCCTTTGGCCGCACCATGTTCGTTCTCGGTGGGCGGACACTGCAGAGAGCATACTGTAGTGGAGGTGACCGAGGTGGGCTGGTGATGATCCGCCCCTCGCCGTCCCCATTCATTCTCAATAGTAAGCCTGCTTGTACTGTTACACACATAGCAGGAAGTTGTCTTTTGTCAGTACATCAGATGTGTTGACGGTTGCCTTCCTGCTGTGATAACGTGTACAGTGCTGTGCAGAAGAGCTCATCTTAACCTTTTGTCTTCACCCTTCAAGAATGTCTCTGAAACACAAATCTGATGCAAGTGCTGGTGATACATTAAACGAAGAGAAAAACCATCACCATTGAAAAAGTAGAAATAATGAAAAGGTCCGAGAGAGGTGAAACTCCATCATTCATTGGAAGAGCACTTAGTCGGTCAGCAATAGCATTTATTAAAATAATGTACCTGTTCCGAATTACACACACAAATTCAACTTAAGTACAAACCTACAGTCCCTATCTCGTACATAACCCGAGGACTGCCTGTACTTCAAGACTTCAAGCCCAGGTGCATTATTTTATATGTGTAAAGTGCAACTTGGTTCAGTTGGTAAAGATGTCATCACCATCATTTAGGCAAACTGTATTAATATGGACCTTGCTTCAAGCTAAGCTATATACATAAAAAAAAAAAAAAAAACTGCAACTAGCCCTACAGAAGCGTACGAGAGCCACGGTCAAGAAAAAAAACCATGTCGAGAATAAAGTCGACATTTCCACTTTATTTTCATAGTTTGTCATTAAAGTAAAATATTGTAAACTTCATAGTAAAATCAATTTTTAAATTACTAGATTTTTTTCAAACCCCGTCAACTGATGTAGCACATTAAAATGCTTTGTGTTAAGTGTTCCTTAACCCAGTTAATGGCTACATGCTTCTTAAACTGACTTCCTCTGCACGAAGAGGCGGCGCAGGCAGCAATCGCTGCACAGAATACACTCACTTTATGATATTCTTGCTCTCTGAAAATTTAGAATGCCAAGATAAATACTTGATATTTTCATGATGAAATGCATTAAAGCAGGTATTAAACATGCACGGTAGTGTGGCTGTAGTGCTACTCCCTCGCAGTAAGGGGTCCCCAGGTGTACGTTCAGTGTAGAGAACTTTATGGCAGGTGTGATGAGGCTCCAAAAACTGGATGTATGAATGGGAGACACGAACACAGAATTCAATGGATGTTCTTCTGAGTGGGCTTTATTGCATGTGTGCGGTCTGTCTGACATACCAAACCTCCAGTTCCTATCCTTCCTTTTTCTTTCTCCACATAACCAATCACCACACAATAAAAGTCATTGTGAAATTAAAACTAGTTATAAAAACTTAGATCACGGAGTGTTCAGAACTTTAAAGAAAAAAAAAAAAAAAAAAAAAAAAAAAAAACTGTTATACGTTTAAATTCTGCCATTCAGGGTTGCGCCCATCCCAGCCTGCATTGTGTGCAAGGCAGGAGCAAATCCTGAACGGGGCACCAGCACATCGCAGGGTGAATAAGCAACACACACTTGGGTCAATATGGCATAACAAAACTTCACATCCTACATGACTTTCAAAGGAAACAAGCACGCGGAGTAAACCCACCAGAAAAACATGGGTGGGCAGGGAACACCCAGGACCCCCTTGCTGCGAGGCAGCAGTGCAACCTCCACGCCACCATGCCCCCACATGATTAATACATGCTTTAGTGCATTTCATCATGAAAATGATAAAGTATTTATCTTAGCATTCTAAATGTTCAGGGAGCAGGAATATCATGAAATTAATGTACAGTAATCCCTCGCTATATCGCGCTTCGCCTTTCGCGGCTTCACTCCATCGTGGATTTTATATGTAAGCATATTTAAATATATATCACGGATTTTTTGCTGGTTCGTGGATTTCTGCGGACAATGGGTCTTTTAATTTCTGGTACATGCTTCCTCAGTTGGTTTGCCCAGTTGATTTCATACAAGGGATGCTATTGGCAGATGGCGGAGAAGCTACCCAGCTTACTTTTCTCTCTCTTGCGCAGACTTTCTCTGATCCTGACGTAGGGGGATTGAGCAGGGGTGCTGTTCGCACACCTGGACGATACAGACGCTCGTCTAAAAATGCTGAAAGATTATCTTCACGTTGCTATCTTTTGTGCAGCTGCTTCCTGAAACGACATGCTGCACGGTGCTTCGCATACTAATAAAAGCTCAAAGGGCACGTATTGATTTTTGATTGAAAAACAAACTGTCTCTCTCTCTCTCTCTCTCTCTCTGTCTGCTCCCGACGGAAGGGGTGTGAGCTGCCGCCTTCAACAGCTTTGTGCCGCGGTGCTTCGCATACTTAAAAGCCAAACAGCCCTATTGATTTTCCTCTGCCTTTATGACAGTCTCTGCTCCTGACTCCTTTGAAGAGGAAGATATGTTTGCATTCTTTTAATTGTGAGACAGAACTGTCATCTCTGTCTTGTCATGGAGCACAGTTTAAACTTTTGAAAAAGAGACAAATGTTTGTTTGCAGTGTTTGAATAACGTTCCTGTCTCTCTACAACCTCCTGTGTTTCTGCGCAAATCTGTGACCCAAGCATGACAATATAAAAATAACCATATAAACATATGGTTTCTACTTCGCGGATTTTCTTATTTCGTGGGTGGCTCTGGAACGCAACCCCCGCGATGGAGGAGGGATTACTGTATATAGGTCATAAAATGTTATTCCAAATATATTATATACGTGTATTTTTTTGTCAGTGTGGCTTTGACATCATGGACCATAAGGTGCATACTAATTCAGCGTGAGCAGGAACAGTCAATAAAACTGGGGGGGGGGGGGGGAATTTAAAGTGACGGCAAGATATGAAGGCAGATTCACCAGCATGTGTGTGTCAGCTTTTATCCCTCCAGATCAGAGCATTTCCAGTTCCATTGTCTCAAAATGCCACTCACATCTACAGTTATTCCCAGTTTCAGATAAAAACAACTGTCAGATCTGGGACAGGGATGTTTAATTCTCTCAGTCACAATCACAATACAAGGGGGAAAAAAAAAAAAAAGCGCTAACTTTTACAAGTACTATAAATTTACAGTGGCTGTTACAGGCAAACCAAATTAATGTTTTTATTGTATATAAACAATAAGAGCAGCTCACTACTCACGCAAAAACAGTAAAAATTTACCGGGGAGCTGGTTTAGAACTCACAACCGCCGGATTAGAAGTCAGCGGATCTTACCTCTGCACCACGGAAACTGTTGTATTGTACTTGCACCTTTTGTGAAAGTGTTTGATATTTGGCCATCAGCCTTCACACACACAGTTCATGTCTACATTTTGTTATTACTAAAACATGAAATGTCTGTTTTAACAATGTGTTTACATAGATTGTTGTAGACACAAAACACACCTCAAATTATTTCCCCTTACAGTTCTGAGTAGCTCACTTCAGATAATCAATCAAGGCAGAAGTGGGAGAACTTCTTGCCCATTTTGCGGCCCCGAGGATTAGTTTAGGGTTGATATAGCAGGCTTCTTGGGCTTCGACACATTTAGAAGAGAACAGAAATGTGAAGGGACTTAAGGTGGGCCGGGATTTACGAGTTTTCGTTGGCTCTGGTAATTCTAGTGTTGATCTGCAACCACATAACTGTACTGCCAAATCCAATTACTAACCGAGAATGGTAAACCGGAAGGCACGGACGCAGGTACACGGCGATGGACCCAGGAGACCTAGTGCGCAGGCGCCTACAGCGCGCATCTCTTAAACCGCAAGCAAAGTCTGATCAACCGCGAACGAAGGAGTCACGGCTCAAAAACGAAAGAGCTCAACTAACGTAAATAAGACATGAAGCAACAACACGCCCATAGCTAACGACTAACGACACAGCCACACAGAAAAGAGGATTCTGCACTACACCCCAGAGTCAAACAGAAGACACTACGGAGTCCGCAAAGGTCCACAAAGATAGACATGAAGCAACAACACGCCCATAGCTAACGACTAACGACACAGCCACACAGAAAAGAGGATTCTGCACTACACCCCAGAGTCAAACAGAAGACACTACAGAGTCCGCAAAGGTCCACAAAGATAGTACGGAAGGCGCAGGTCCACACTACAGAGCATGGTCCGGGTAATAATAAACGAACTCTCCGTATTAAACGTACGGCATCCTCACACGTCCAAACCATATAGCATATGTCAATCACATTACAGTGATGCATTAACAACAGTACAACCACAAAAAACGCTCCGTGTTAACAGTAAGTGCAATTATCCATATTACTAACGGTAGACAACGGATAACTAATGGAGTCACGGTCACGGCTCCAAAACGATCCAGCTCAACTAACTGAGCTACAAAAACGAGCCCGCATGGATAAAAACAATGAACGCAGGCGCCTACAACGCGCTTCTCAAACAACGCAACCAAAGGAGTCCTGGTTCCAAAACGAAACATCTCAACTAAACAGACATACAGAAACGAGCCCGCCTGAATACAATGAACGCAGGCGCCTACAACACGCCTCTCAAACAGCAGAGGCAACAGATAAACGGCAAAGAAAGGAATGACAAACAGCCGCTAAACAATTCCGCCAATTAGCTGACAACGCATTCTGTAATGAGTCCACTATTAATGAACATTCATTAGGATTAATGAATATCATTTGCTGTCATTGTCATTCACTTAACTTCCCTGACGAAACAACTGGCAATACAACTAATGAGTTTACACGTTGTCAAAAGGGTCAGGTTAGACTACCTCCTTTAGATGAATATCCTGAATATCTACGGAAGCTTCTAACTAACAATGTACCCGAAAGTAAAAACTTTATGGACTGCATTAGATCCTACAATAGTTCATTTGCTTTTGCATCTACCAGGGTAAATATCAGGCCACCAGCAGGCAATGCCCCATACTGCTTTCGCATATGTGGACAAATATTACATCGGATTGGAACAGTGCACCCTGAGCCAAATCACGAACGCAAATATGCACAGATCTACGTGTTAGATCTAGATGACGCAATCCATCAACAAATGAACCTTCCTGAAAACAAGCAATGCACAGAGCGGATAATGAGAAACGTCGCTGAAGTCATAAACAATCACCCATTAGCTAAGTCTATAAAAATGCTACATGGAGGTTGAAAGAGAGGCCAATACAAAAGCAGAAGGTGTAGCGCCAACTACAACTGCTTTAGTGTTAATAAAGGACAAAGAACAAGATCCAAGACGATACAATCTTCCCATCGTTAATGAGGTTGCAATGGTCTTTCAAAGTAAAGATGGTGAGCCTCCATTTGACCACGATATTGTCCTGCATTTACGTCCTGATGGAACCAACAAACCTATCTTCCAACGCATAGACATTTGTTTTCCAAATCTTGATACTTTGACATACCCCATTTTGTTTCCAACTGGCCAAGGATGGAGTGCTCTCATTTCCAGATATAAAAAACATCAAGCACAGAAATGATCACGTGTATCCATGAAAGAATATTTCTCCTACAGACTCTCTGTAAGAGACGAGTTTAATCCAATGCAGGAAAGCGAACTCAACAATACATAGTTGACGTTTATATTAGAGCAGAATCAAATGATCTCGAGTGGATTAGAAACAACCAACCTACACTGCGAGTTTGTTCGTCATCTACACCTTTACACTCCAATATATCTCATACATACATCAATGTATTTCGGGTTACCCAACACTAGGGGTTGGCGAGCAAAGTGAGCAGGGGGTGGAGCCCCCTAGTTTAGAAGAGAACAGAAATGTGAAGGGATTTAAGGTGGGCCAGAATTTACGAGTTTTCATTGGCTCTGGTAATTCTAGTGTTGATCTGCAACCACATAACTGTACTGCCAAATCCAGTACATATCAACTGAAGTTTGGTGACGATACGTTAGCGGGACTAACCAGTAATGAAGACAAAACATCTTACAGAGCAGAGGTGGAACAGTTAGTGAGCTGGTGTGGGAACAACAATCTGTCCCTTAATGTCATTAACACAAAAGAATTGTCGATTTCAGAACAAAAGCTGAACATCCCCCACAGCATATCAGTGCCTTTGCTGTTGAGGGTCAGTGGCACAAAATTCTTAGGCATTTACATCACTGAGGAGCTCTCCTAGGCTCTGAATACCACATACCAGGCCAAAAAAGCTCAGGGAGGTTGCACTTTCATAGGAGGCTGAAAATAACGAGAATCCCTCCTTCCATCCTCACCACATTTTCTACTGGTACACTATTGACAGCGTCCGGATGGGCTGCATCACATCTTAGTATAGAAACTGCAGGGTGTCTAACATTTATAAAAAAAGAAGAATCATTTAATAAATAGGAGTACTTCAAGAATTGAAAGCCTTACTCAAGTGAAACAATTTTAAAACCACATACCAAACATTATTTTTTGCATTATACCTTGGTTGCTTCTGTAATATTCACAGGGAAAACAATTATGCATTAAAATTAAAAACCAAAAAACAAAGTAATAACTCCACTTGAAATTTAGCAACTTTATAACTGCAGTATAAACAAAAATTAAGAAAACACAATTCATGACCGACAATAGAGGATGAAGGTCCCCATGTAAGCTGGAAAATTTCAAAGAATTTTAAATGGTTTTTCTTTTACCGAGAATTTAAAAGTTTACGCCTTCATTTTCACTCCTGCTGATCACTCATTTTGCAACATAAAAGCAAATGTTCTGTTAAGGGCATTAGATTATTACAGTAGGTACGGAAAGTATTCAGACCCCCTTCAATTTTTCACTCTGTTATATTGCAGCCATTTGCTAAAATCATTTAATTTTTTTTCCCTCATTAATGTACACACAGCACCCCACCCCATATTGAGACAAAAAAAAGAATTTTTGAAATTGTTGCAGATTTATTAAAAAAGAAAAACTGAAATATCACATGGTCCTAAGTATTCAGACCCTTTGCTGTGACTCATATTTAACTCAGGTGCTTTCCATTTCTTCTGATCATCCTTGAGATCACCTTCATTTGAGTCCAGCTGTGTTTGATTATACTGATTGGACTTGATTAGGAAAGCCACACACCTGTCTATATAAGACCTTACAGCTCACAATGCATGTCAGAGCAAATGAGAATCATGAGGTCAAAGGAACTGCCTGAAGAGCTCAGAGACAGAACTGTGGCAAGGCACAGATCTGGCCAAGGTTACAAAAAAATTTCTGCTGCACTTAAGGTTCCCAAGAGCACAGTGGCCTCCATAATCCTTAAATGGAAGACGTTTGGGACGACCAGAACCCTTCCTAGAGCTGGCCGTCCGGCCAAGCTACCGGGGGAGAAGAGCCTTGGTGAGAGAGGTAAAGAACCACCCAAAGATCACTTTGGCTGAGCTCCAGAGATGCAATCAGGAGATGGGAGAAAGTTGTAGAGAGTCAACCATCACTGCAGCCCTCCACCAGTCAGGGCTTTATGGCAGAGTGGCCTGTCGGAAGCCTCTCCTCAGTGCAAGACACGACAGACCGCATGGAGTTTGCTAAAGACACCTGAAGGACTCTGAGATGGTGAGAAATAAGATTCTCTGGTCTGATGAGACCAAGATAGAACTTTTTGGCCTTAATTCTAAGCGGTATGTGTGGAGACAACCAGGCACTGCTCATCACTTGTCCAATACAGTCCCCACAGTGAAGCATGGCGGTGGCAGCATCATGCTGTGGGGGTGTTTTTCAGCTGCAGGGACAGGACGACTGGTTGCAATCGAGGGAAAGATGAATGTGGCCAAGTACAGGGATATCCTGGACAAAAACCTTCTCCAGAGTGCTAAGGACCTCAGACTGGGCCGAAGGTTTACCTTCCAACAAGACAATGACCCTAAGCACACAGCTAAAATAACGAAGGAGTGGCTTCACAACAACTCTGTGACTGTTCTTGAATGGCCCAGCCAGAGCCCTGACTTAAACCCAATTGAGCATCTCTGGAGAGACCTAAAAATGGCTGTCCACCAACGTTTACCATCCAACCTGACAGAACTGGAGAGGATCTGCAAGGAGGAATGGCAGAGGATCCCCAAATCCAGGTGTGAAAAATTGTTGCATCTTTCCCAAGAAGATTCATGGCTGTATTAGCTCAAAAGGGTGCTTCTACTAAATACTGAGCAAAGGGTCTGAATACTGAGGACCATGTGATATTTCAGTTTTTCTTTTTTAATAAATCTGCAACAATTTCAAAAAAATTTTTTTTGTCTGTCAATATGGGGTGCTGTGTGTACATTAATGAGGAAAAAAAATTAAATGATTTTAGCAAATGGCTGCAATATAACAGTGAAAAATTGAAGGGGGTCTGAATACTTTCCGTACCCACTGTAAATAAGGTTCCATAAATAGTGGTGCAACAGATCACTGTTGATCCGTACCGATTCTTGTCCACGGTTCGGTATGCACGTGATCCGAGAAAAAAAAAGTTCCAATGTATTGTGCGTGTGTCTCTCACGCACTAACTCAACCTCTCTCGTGCATTTTTTGCTCGACTTTTGTCCGGTTTGCCGCTTCATACGCGTGGTCATGGCCAGCGGTAGCAGTTCGAGCAGAGGAACTCGACAAAGCTCCAGCATCATTTAAGTCTCATGTGTGGGACCATTTTGGCTTCCCTGTTAAATATGTTGATAGGAAAAGGGTGGTGGATAAAACCACCACAGTTTGCCAACTGTGTGGCACAAGGAAGCCCTATGAGACTGGCAACACATCAGGCATGGCCACTCACTTAAAACGACACCACCCTGATATGACCGGACCCAAGACGATGGCCATGCAACAACCAAAGATATCCGCGGCATTTAAGCAGCCCTTTGCTGCCCAATCAGACCGGGCTAAAGCTATTACAAAAGCTATTGGGGTGTTTATTGCTGCAGACAGGAGGCCAATAGTCTGTTGTGCAAAACAAGGGGTTTAAACATATGATACACGTGCTTGAGCCACGCTATGATATTCCGTCGCGCACTAGTGCTGGGCGGTATACCGGTTCATACCGAAAACAGTTTATTTTTGTTATATGGATTTTTCTTATACCGCAACACTGGTTTAAATTGCCTAAACAACATTCGGAATGTGGCGCAGCGGGAAACTGTTCAAGTGGGGACCTTTTTCACTGCTACACCACTAAATAGGTGTGGTAGTGTAGGTATTGCACTGTGAAAATGGACAGAGAACATTCCGAAACTGAAGCCGACGATAAAGTTGAACAGGATGACACAGAACAACTTGCCGGAAAAAAAAGGAGTCACGTCCGTTGTCTGGAGATACTTTGGTTTTAAAAGGTCAGATGTGGACCATTATGTTCAAATGTGTGAATACTGTTTCTATACTACTTGATAATACTGCAAGCCAAGCTGTACTTGTTTTATTGGTTTTCAATACAGTGTAATGTACCTGGGTACTGTGTCATAGTGTGACGACATGTTGACTTTATTCGACATTTCTACTTTATTCTTGCCATTTATGTCAAGATTAAAGTCAACATGTTGACTTTATTCTCGTACTTTGTCATTAAAGTAGAACATCGTAAACTAAACTTCATCGTAAAATAAATATATTTACTTTACTAGATTTTCTCAAACCCCGTCATAAGTTATATAGCACATTAAATGCTTTGTGTTAAGTGTTCCCAGAGCTTCTTAAAAACTGACTTCCTCTTGCACTAAGAGGAGGTGCCGGCAGCGATCACCGTACAGAATACATTCACTGCTCTCTGAACATTTACAATGCTATAATAAATACTTGTTTTAATGCATCTCACCATGAAAATGATATCCTGTATTAATCATATGGGGCACCGCGGCGTGGAGGTTGCACTGCTGCCTCGCAGCAAGGGTGTCTCGGGTGTACCCTGCCTTGCATTTGAATGTTTTTCTGGTGGGTTTACTCGGCGTGCTTCAGTTTCCTTTCAAAGTCACGTAGAATGTGGAGTTTTGTTATGCTACTGTATATTGACCCTGCTAGTGTATGTACTGCTCGTATTCACCCTGCGATGTGCTGGCGACTCGTTCAGGGATGGGCGCCAACCTGAATGGATGGCATAAACAAACACGTATAACGAAGATATTTTTAAAGTTCTGAACACTCCGTGGGCTTAGTTTATAACTAGTTTTAATTTCACAAAGACGTTTATCATGTTGCGATTGGTTATGTGGAGAAAGAAAAAGGAAGGATAGGAATTGGGGTTTTGGTATGTCAGATAGAGACTGCACGCGTGCAATAAAAAAAGCCTGCTCAGAAGAACATCCATTGAATTCTGTGTTCGTGTCTCCGACCACCAGATCACAAACCCAACATTTTACACAATATTGAAGTTAAACCTGTGCGATACCCATTCATACATCCAGTTTTTTTGGAGCCTCGTCACACCTGCCATAAAGTTCTCTACACTGAACATACACCTGGGGACCCCTTACTGAGAGGGAGCAGCACTACTGCCTCACTACCATGCATGTTTAATACCTGCTTTAACACATTTCATCCTGAAAATGATCAAGTATTTATCTTAGCATTGTAAATTTTCAGAGAGCAGGAATATCATGAAGTGAATAGATTCTGTGCGGTGATCGCGGTCTCCTCTTAGTGCGGGAGAAGTTCGTTTAAGAAGTGTAGTGATTAACAACTGGGTTGGGGAACACTTAAAGCATTTAATGTGCTACATTAACTTACGAAGGGGTTTGAGAAAATCTAGTAATTAAACAATGATTTTAGGATGAAGTTTAGTTTGACATTCTACTTTAATTATAAAAGTAAACTGAGAATAAAGTCGAAATGTCAACTTTAATCTTGACAGTTTTTTTTCTTCCGTGTCCGTACTTTTCTTCTTCACGGTGGCCCTAATGCGATTCCGTAGGGCTATACCACAAATCGCATTATAAATTAAAGTTTTAGTTTTATTAATTTATGCATATAGCTTAGCTTGAAGCAAGGTCCATATTAATGCAGTTTGCCTAAATGATGGCTCAGCTGGTAAAGATGTCATCACCAAGATTGCACTCGTTTTATTTTAAATTTGGTGAATACTGTGTAATGCACCTGGGCTTGAAGCCTTGAAGTAATAGTATTATTACTGATAGTTGTACTATTATTTATTAGTTTAAATATTATGCAGTTTAATGATGATAAAGTTGTTTAAAAAGTCACTTTAATGTGTCAGTGGACAGAGATTGTTAACATTAACAGAAAGTTTTACAAAAAATATTTACTATTTATTCCTTTTCTAAGACATGTTCAGTGCAATACAACTTTTGACAAGCACTTCTGGATATTCTACTAAGTCTAAATGCCTCTTTGGATGGTTGAAAATATGTTGTCAAAATTATAGTTTAAGTTGTTTGCAAAATTTGTTCAATAAAAAGGTTCTATATTTTGACTGCAACTGTCATGCAATGTGATTCCTTCTCTTCATTAGTGCCACCCCTTTATGGGGCCATGCAAACCTGTATAAATACTTGTGTGCACATTAAAATGTTTTTTTGTACAAATGTACAATGCTCTTGACAGTGGTTATTCTTAGCCAGTAACTGCAGTGGAAAAATGTGGTTAACATCCACTCATGAATGGGAAAAAATACCATGAAACCGGGATAATTTAGAAAAATATGGTGATATAGAATTTTGGTCATACCACCCACCCCTAGCGCACTCACTTCAGTGACAATGTCATCCCAAGTATGTATGAGCAGGAAAAGTCAAAAGTTATGGCTGAACTGTCTCAGGCATCTTCTGTGGCCCTAACTACAGACGGGTGGACCTCCAGGGCAACAAAGCTATGTGACCGTGAACGCTCATTACATCACACCGGAGTGGGAGATATGAAGCCCTGTACTGCAGACACGCCCCCCCCCCGAGAATCACACTGCCACAAGTATTGACAGAAGCAGTGGCAGAGTGGAGGATAGAGAGGCCCAATACTAATATCCCAGTCACAACAGATATTGCCAAAAACCAAATAAATGCAGTGAAGCAGGACTGGGCCCACAGAGGGTGCTTTGCACATGCAATTTAGCATCCCAAAAGGGAATGAAAGTGTAAGATGGACCGCCTCCTTGGGAGGATCAGGAAGGTGGTTTCCTACTTCCACCGAAGCTGAACAGCTGCTCATGTGCTTAAGACCAAGCAAGAAATGCTATAGCTGCCTACTCATAAGCTCATGCATGATGTCACAACAAGGTGGAACTCCACTTATATGTTGGAGCGTTATCTTGAGCAGCAGGCAGCTATATACTCTGCACTAACAGACAAAACCCTGAAGAAAAATGCCAGGGACATCGTCACCTTGTCTGATGATGATGTTAAAGTGGAAGGAGGTGGTCCTCCAGCTGCTCAAACCACTCAAAATGGTTACAACTCTTGAGCACTGAAACTGCACCATATGTGTGATCATTCCATGATCCTGCCTCTGAAAACAAGGATCCTACAATCCATGGCCCCAAGTGAGGAAGACCACACCATAACAAGAGATGTCAAGACTGCCATTAGAGAGGACCTGAAGCCCAGATACACTTCACCACCAACCCTACAGGACTACCTTCACAGATCTACTGCACTTGATCCAAGATTCAAGTCGCTGTCTCACCTAGACCTTGCCCTACGCCCGAGGACAGACAGTGATCTCACTACTGAGATTGTGATCAGTCTTGGCACTGAAGACTGAAAAGGTAAAGAAAATAAATTTTGAAATGATATATTTTTTTTATAATGTTTTTAGTTAAGTTTGTTATTTATTAATTTATTGCCACATTTTAATGTCTTTGGGGAAAAAAAAAAAAAGTTTTAATCAATAATGTAACTTTCCCTGCAGCGTCAATATGCAGCACCAACAGAAGCAGACATCTCCTCAAAAGAAGTCGGCAATGGTGGAGCTTTTTGGCGAGACCTTTGCACAGGAGGACATGGTCAGCAAGGCTTTTGCTGACACCATCAAAGAGGAGGTGGTATCCTATGAGACAGCAAGTGGCATTCCAGTCGATGGTGATCCACTGACTTGGTGGAAAAGCAACGAATGTAAATACCCTCACCTTGCTACAATGGCAAGACACCATCTTGCTGTGCCTGGCACTTCAGTGCCTAGCGAGAGGGTGTTCTCAACAGCAGGGGACATAGTTACAGCAAAGAGATCTACACTTTCCTCAGAAAATGTAGACGTTTTTGGGAAAAAAAAAAAAAAAAAAAAAAAAAAAAAACTGAAATAAGCTCAGGTCTGCTTTGCTTTCTTCTTTTTTTGATGATGTGGACATAAGCTAGTTTTTATTTCTCTCTCCAAGTTCAAAAGTAAGAAGCAATGATGCCTTAAACTGCATTTAAAGTTTTTTTTTTTTTTTAAAATTGTGTCCACATTAAAGGAAATAGTTATCATGCCCAATATTGCACCTTAATTTGTATTTATATAATTGAGTGGAATGAGTCTTGAGTTGGCGGCACGGTGGCGCAGTGGGTAGCGCTGCTGCCTCGCAGTTGGGAGATCTGGGGACCTGGGTTCGATTCCCGGGTCCTCCCTGCGTGGAGTTTGCATGTTCTCCCCGTGTCTGCGTGGGTTTCCTCCGGGCGCTCCGGTTTCCTCCCACAGTCCAAAGACATGCAGGTTAGGTGGATTGGCGATCCTAAATTGGCCCTAGTGTGTGCTTGGTGTGTGGGTGTGTTTGTGTGTGTCCTGCGGTGGGTTGGCACCCTGCCCAGGATTGTTTCCTGCCTTGTGCCCTGTGTTGGCTGGGATTGGCTCCAGCAGACCCCCATGACCCTTTGTTCGGATTCAGCGGGTTGGATAATGGATGGAGTCTGGAGTTGAATGTTTTTTAATGGGCAAAAATACTTAACTAAAATAATGGAGAGTTAAATTTGTCTTTTTTTTTTTTTGCCCGATTCGAAAATTGATCCAATCCGTGACCCAATCCAAACAGAGTTTTTTGATCCGTTGCACCACTAATAATGTAAAAATAATTTCAAATGGCCGAAATGAAAGAATTCACTATAATAGAAGAGCAACCACATTCATATTTAGTATGATGTTGCCATATTCTAAAAACTATTATGTCCCCTTTCTTTTAACTATTGAATCCTGAATCAGATTATAAAATTATTCTTTAGAAAACAACAATGACAATAAACAGAAACTTGGATTCTTGCCTCACAATCGTAACCCTAAAAGATCTTAATATGCCTTCCTACATGTTTAAGTCAACATTACTAGTTGAGGCTTTGAACTATAGCCAGACAAAACTGAATGTCAAGCCCTGTATTTAGATTTAGTAGGATATTGCACTTTTGAAATTGGATGGTTCCGCCTTAAATATGGGTGTGTGAGGGGTTGGGAATGGAAATGAGAGAGAGAGAGAGAGACACACACACAGACAGACACATTAAAAACTCCCATCAGCCAGTCTTTTCAAAAAATTACTAAATTTTTTGTCAAGAGTATAAAATGTTCTGCCGCATTATGACAGTGGAGCAGTCAACATAAAAGCTATTATATAGAGAAATTTGACATTTGTTAAAATATGGTCAATATATTTTCTTATCTTAGGTGGCCTAGTACTGCAGTCTGATTAGCACAGTCGCTTTACAGATTCAGCATACAAACTTCAAATACAGCACTTGAATTGTCACTGTGGAGTTTGCAGGTTCTCCATTTCTTCTGGCATTTTTCTGGATACTCCAGTTTTTCTCCAACATTCTCAAAGCCTGGTGATTAAATATTCCAAGTGCAAGTGTAACTGTCTGCATTAGCAGGCCCTGAGATGCACTGGTATCCTGTCCAGGCCCTTGCCCAGTACTGCCAGAACAGGCTCATGATTCCCTCTTCTCTGAATTTGAATAAATGGGTTTGAGAATGAATATAATGGAGGACTTTGATAGCCAGTTAACACATTTGCTTCAAGATTAACATGAATTTATGCCAAAACCAAGACTTTTTTTTTTTTTTTTATATAAAAGACCCTCACAGAAAGTAAAGGTGAATTGTTTTATCAGGGAAAGGTGCCCTACAAAGTCATTTTTCTGCTGGATTATCCATTATAGATGTGGCAGCCGAATCTACAGTGGATTTTCTTTAAAGCTGTCTGAGCATTGTTCATTTTTTCTGTGTGTCATGGATTTCACTTTTTTCTTTAACTTTTAAATGCATTCAGTCCACCATGGTCATTTCTTTAAAAATCTCTAAGAGTGTCTTGGTTTAGTCACAACAGTGGCAGCGGTCAGTTTGTCAAATAAGGAAAGAACAGAAACACTAATTCAGTAAACAATACAAGTCAATTTTTAACGTCTGGAATTATTTTATTACAAGAAAACACCTCAGTCTGTTTTTAGCCTTCACCTTAAAGATTAAGAGTAAGTTTTTTCTAAAGCACATTTTAAAGAAAGAGCACTGCGTGCCCAGACTGACTACTGCTGTGTACTTGGCAATCACCTGTTCAGTGGAGCTGCGCAAACACTGCAGCTTCATGCTACAATCAATAGCAACTATACCCATGTGTTCAAAGTTAATGAAACTTACACACACACGTATATACACATGCACACACAAATTGAATATTCTTGCAGCAAGCAAGAGACCCAATATAACAGAATTTTAAAATGTACAGAACTTAACTTTCTCTGACCATACAACGATTCAATTTATATCTATACTCTTAAATTCTATATTTTTAGTATTAAATTTTATTCAGTATTTAGTTACTAGAGGGAAAATGTCAGGGAATAAAATGTGCACATAGCAAGAAATAAGGTTGCTCATAATTAGATTCTTTATAAACCCTATTTTGGAATCTCCCCAGTACCCCCCTCCCATTACTGTTACAGTGTATCACACATTTAAATTCAACCCATGGAAAGTATTTTCATATTTCTGAATGCCAATACCAGTTTACTTAAAAGAAAGTTAGGCAACTACTTGATAAATATGCCACTATTTTGAATGTTTATTGGTAGTATTTACACATTTTATATTCTAATACAGAAAGCTGTGCTGTGGTCCTGAATATCAAAATTTTACCGATATTGGAATCTATTTTTTACATACATACACACACACACACACACACACACACACACACAGTGGAACCTTGGTTCACAACCATAATTGGTTCCAAACCTCTGGTCGTAAACCGATTAGGTCATGAACCGAAGCAATTTCCCCCCATAGGATTGTACGTAAATACTATTAATCCGTTCCAGAACATACGAACTGTATGTAAATTTTTTTTTTTTTTTTTTTTTTTTAAAAAGATTAAGCACAAATAGTTAATTACACCATAGAATGCACAGTGTAATAGTATACTAATGTAAAAACATTGAATAACACTGACAAACACCCAGGCTCCCTGCTCAGCTGCATGCGCAGGCTCTCTCTCTCTCTCTCTCAGAAGCACGGAAGCCCTCTCTCTCGCTCTCTCTCTCTAACATTGCAGCAGTTCGCGCTATAGCCTTACAATCCGATTGTTGTATAAATTTTTTTTTTTTTTTTTTTTAAATGAGTTTTAAGCAAGGGGGTGGGGGAAAGAAACACTTCAATAAATCCTAACTTTAGTTAAAAGCCAACCAAGTCAGTAACATTGCAGGAGTTCATGCTAATAGCATTATAGCCCGATTGCTGTAAACACTTTTTTTAAATGAGTTTTAAGCACATGGAAAAAAAACAAACATTTGAAAAAAGAGAAAAATAACATTGCAACACTTTCTTCTCACCACTCTTCACTTGCTTAGAAGCCATGGTTAACTGCAAAAGCACACGAAATACTGTAGAGCACAAAGAGTTCACAGGTAAAGCACGCACGTCTGTCTGAGAACAATGAACAGGGAGAGGCTGAACACGTGCTTAAATACAGTAATCGGCGTGCACGAACCGGAAGGGAAATGAAAGAGCACAAACAGTTCACAGCGAAAGCACGCACGTCTGACCGAGAACAATGCAACAGGTGCGGAAATCATCGGCGCGCACAAATCGAAAGGGAAACTGGCTTGTTCGTATACCGAGTGTGTGGTCGTGAACCGAGGCAAAAGTTTCGGTTGTAAACCGAGTTGTACGTGTACCAAGACGTTTGTGAACCGTGGTTCCACTCTGTGTGTGTGTGTTTTTTATATATATATATATATATATATATATATATATATAAAAAAACCATCCGTAGCTACAAACATACTGAGGAGGCTTTAAATTACTGTACATGCCACTGGTTACAAACACGCCCTTCAAAAATAAACTGGGAAAAAATTAGTTGGCTAGTTAAATCATTTTACTGGGAGAGGGAGAGAATTTTCAGGAAAATGTGCAAATCTGGATTTGCACAGCACATGAAAAACAGCAATTCATGTACACTTTAATAGTAAGTTAGTTGACACCGTGTCTAAGCACAACTTGGGCTCAGCTTAGTAAACTAGCATTGTAAAAATTAAAACTAAATGGTAGGAGTACTACACTACACAGCTTCCATTTTTAAGAGCATCTGCCTCAGAGATAACAAAAATACTATATAAATGAGGACTTGAATTGTGTGCGACAGAGAGGGAAAAATTTCCCCAAATGTAAAAACACAGGGATAAAGAATGATATAATCCTCCTAGACTACCTAGTTCATTTTTTACATGCACCTGCCAAAATGTATTACCAAGATAATTTAAAATATCTTTAAAATTAATTAATTTTAAATAATTTAAAATTTGAGGGGCGGAGTGGTGGCTGTGAGGCTAAGGATCTGCGCTGGTATCCCAAAGGTTGCCAGTTCGAATCCCCGTCACTGCCAAAAAGGTCACTGCTCTGCTGGGCCCTTGAGCAAGGCCCTTAACCTGTAATTGCTCCAGGGGCGCTGTACAATGGCTGACCCTGCGCTCTGACCCCAAGGGGTACGCGAAAACTACCAAATTCCTAATACAAGAAATTGTATAAGGCGAAATAAACAAAAAAAAAAAAAAAATTTTAACACAAACTCTCATTGAACACACTTTTCAAATCAGGTCTGTCAGAAAATCAAGTTTGTGACATTTGACACATTTTCTTTGCATTAGTATATGAAGTCAACATTAGCTAGTTAATAGTGAGGGGCAAACCCTGCTGAATGTGTAAAGTTTGGTGAAACTGCAGAATTGTTGGTAATTTCACTGAACTCATTCATTGGGGAAGGAGAAAGACACACACACACAAGCTTTGAGTGGATTATCATGGTGCAATGGTCTTTTAAGTGGGGATAGGGAAGCACCTGCCAACTATGATGAACCAATTATTTTAGCCAAAAATGAGACCCAAGCTGTGAAGCAGTAGTGCTAACCAGTGTGTAACCATGCATGCCAGAGATTAATTTATGTCACATATTGGGTTGTGTTGTTGCTTCCTAGAACCAGCTCAGTTAGGGAGAAACACGCTTTCATACAGACAGAAGTCAGAAATGCTGGATCAAGAGTGGTCACACACAAAAGTCTCATATCAAACATTAATAAAAAATTTTAACGGATCGAATACATGATGCAATCTGCTTAATCCATCTGAGATGTTAGAGGGGCAGTTCTGCGTGAGGCTAAGAGGGACAGCTATCAACAGCAATGGTTCTCAAACCATACACAAGACGACATTGAGAGATAATACATTTAACACTAGTCAACTTGACAAGTGTTACGGCCATTGCCAACAGGTATCGTTTTAAAATCTTTAACCACTTCATCTGTATGCATATCACACTCCACTCGTTCTTAGACTTTTCTTAAAATCGCTAAACTGCCCATGCGGTTGTAGCTCTGAAATTCTATTCAGAAAACATGACTCAAATACAGTGGTACCTCGGTATACATCTGCTTTGGAATAAGTCCAACTTGGTATACATCCTGTTTGGAATACGACTTGTGTGGTAGAACACCGCATGTGGTACAGCAGGTCTGCGGCTTATTAAAAAAAAAAAAAAAAAAAAAAAAAAAAGGGGGGGGGGGGGGGGGGGGCCGCCAGGTTTTAACCCGTATAGCCGTGTCGTTCTCCGTGGGTGCGATTGCACAACCGCAGGGAAGTTAATGGGGTAGTTGGAGCGAGTGGCACTTACACAGGTGGGCTGTGATCGGGAAGAGTGAGAGACTGCATTTTTAACCTTGGATTTTAATCGGATTTGTTGTTTTTATCCCCACAGAACACTTGTTTTTATGGATATTTATTAAATATTTACTGAAACCAGATGCACTGCACTTTGTTTGGACACCGATTTTTGTTTTAAATAAAAGCACTTGGCATTCTTGCACTATCCCCTGGCTTCATTTGAGAAATGTCCTCATTTGTCAGCTCATCTTGGTGACGTTACCGATGCTGTCTGGTTCAGGGCTCCCTGTAAGGATGTATGGGAGCGTGGAGCGGACCTGCATCGTCACACCGCGTGCTACCCTACGCTGCCCACCAGTATGCCAGTTGCTAGCATTCAGTGAACAATCCACGCTATAACTGACTTTCACGCGATTGTGTTTTTTCGCGTAAATTTGAATTGATTGTTGAAAAGCACGAAGGTGGCATGCGTATTCAGGACATGGCTGCTGCATACCGTATGGCGAGAACGACGGTATCTACAATTGTGGAAAACAAAGATGATAAAAGCTGATAAATACTTTTGCTTTAAAAGGAATAGTAAGTATACAAAAATGCTTAAATTGCAAACAATTTATTAGTCAAAACTAACCCAGGTTGTAATATGGCCCTTAAAATGCACTAAATGGGTTTTATAGAAAACAAATACCAAAAAAAAAAAAAAAAAAAGTATACATACAGCCCATAAACAGCCATAAATCAGTAACACAAAGATTGCCTTTAAGTTATGCAACTTATCTTCTGGTAGTATCATATCCCCTGGATGAGGTAGATTGTGTATGTAAGCCTTTAAAAGGAGGTAGTGGCTGCAATGAAGAAATGTGAGAATATCAACATGCTTAGAACAGAGGCTTGCTCTGCACTTTAATGCAATGTTTCCTGCTACAGAAAAGAGATGCTCCGATGGTGTGGATGTTGCTGGAATACACAAAAAGGACTGTCAACGTTCGATAGCATGCTGCATTTGTTCTCTCAAATTTGCAATCTGCTCCATCAAATCACATCATGTATCCACAGTAAGCATGCTGTGAGACACTAATAATCCTTGTCAAATACATGGAGCTTGCTAACATGTAGTTACATGGATTAAGCAAAGGTTCGGTGCAAAGAATTTGCTTCAATGATTTTTTAGTAATTAAGTTACTCAAGGAATTATTGTCTGTTCTGCAATGCTTTGAGGGAAGTGCAGTTTGCGTAAGGCAGTGCATTCTGCCAAACTCATTGAAGGCGAGGTTCATAACCTACAAAACACGTGTTAAGCACTTTCTAGGGAAAGCCAGGAAAAAAAAAAATCAATGATCCTAGTCACCCAAGTCATGAACTATTCACATTGCCATCTTCAGGCAGACAATTCAGTACCACCGAATCTTGGACCAGCAAGTGTCAAAACAGCTTCATCCATCAAGCCATTAGGATGCAGAATTCCCCCCCATATATGACTATAACCAACCCTTACCAAAGCCCCTTTAATGCAGATATTCCATCATTTCATCTCAGTTATTTTATGTTATTACATGTAGTGTGCATTGCATATTATACAAATTGTGGGTCTTCATATGTAATATGACAAAGTGACTTGACCTTGAGTTGGTACCTGGCAAGAAAATGGTTTGTTCACCATCAACAGCGGAGGAAAAGATGTAGCAAAGGACCAACAACAGCTCTAGAGCGAATTAAATTAATGCATAAAAATTTTTTTTAAAGTGATAATACAAATAGAATAACCTGTAGTCATAATTTATGTTGCACTTCTCAGCAAGTAAGTTCCCAAACATGGAGGGGAAACCTCTCAGACAGCCTGCTAAATATTACCTTCAAAATCATTGCTACAATATTTGATATATGAATTTTTTCGTGCTCTATTTCTTGTTAGCATGGTCATTTGCATGGCTTGGCAATATTTGTGTTCAAGGAAAACGAACAGTGACTTTGACAAGGAAATAAAAATAGTTTCTCATTTGCATTTATGATTCTAAAAGGTTTTGGAACTGCGGTACATTATACTAGCCAGGGAGTATAAGACTTGTGTGACTATACCCATACTGTATGAAGATCAGGAACACTAAAATTCTTGAAGCCTAGGGGGGGGGGGGGGGATGGGGGGGTAGGAACCTCAATCTCTTTGCACCTCTTCATCAGCATCTTTAGGTTTGTAAATGTGTCTTAGCACAAGCAGCTTGCTATCCCATTCCCCCACTGCTGGAGCTCATACCGGGCAAAAAAAAAAAAAGCCAGTGTAAATTTATGGTACTTGAAAGTTTTTTTATTCATTCAGTTTTATTCTCCCAGTTACATTCACATGAGCTAGAAGCCTTTTCGTTGTATTAAAACAAGGAAACCCCCATATTATGGGTGGACTCTAATGGGATGATATACATTTGTTAAAATTTATTCTGAAAGAGTGCAGTGCTGTAAAGGATTTCTCTACTTTAAAGCAATGATATTTTGTTACACATCTTGCAAATACTGATGGTAACTGTTCATTACTGTATGCTTCTTAAATGCAATTCCATGCTTATAAATATTATGAAATCACTTTTGTACACATTCAAACTGTTACTGAAATTTGTCCTCGACACTTAATGCAACAGATCATCCAAATTAGTCTGGCCAAAGTAGGCAATGCTGTACCTACTCCACCAAAAAAGTAAAAGGTGTCCTCCACACTGGAAGATCTCCTTGTAGCAGCCTATGCACCAGAGCCTCCAGAATCAAACACGACTACTGCAGTTAGGGTTCATGAGGAAGTGAAGAGAGTGATCTGAAATCTGTTGCAGTTTCAAAATCTACTGAACTGGTAGAGAATGCATGAGGAGGAAGAGGCGGAGTGTACCCTTTCATTTGGGAAAGCAAAGCACTATCTTGGCGTACCCAGGACCAGTGTGCCTGCTGACAGTTGTCTTCATATTCTTACCTTACACAGAAGTTGCCTCCTGCCAGAACACATAGACCAACTACTTTTCCCGCACAAAACTTTGTCTAAGGAGTGATCATTACAATTTATAATGATTTTTCTCATATGAAGAACTTAGGTTTTGGAAAAAATTTTTTGAACATGTTAAACTTTTGGAGCCCATGCTCTGCTGTGCTGTCACAAGTGTGTTATTTTGTAAAATAAAACAGTAAATATTAAGCGTTTTATCATTTTTTTTTTTTTTTTTTAATGTTTGCTATGCATGGTTAAGTAATCTCTTTAATAAAAAAAGCCAGTACTTTAAATACATTAGTGCACTCCAATTGAATCAAGGTAAAAATCAATATCGAATTGAATCTAATTGGGGGACAATCAAAATCTATTCGAATTGGGACCTCAGTACCAATACAAAGCCGTAATAACCATATTGCAACTTCTGTAGTAACACAAGGAAATGACAACTTGCCTAATTAATGAAGGAGTCCATAAAAGAAAGAAACAAAGCTCGATTAAAGGCCCCACAAGCACCAGGATTGAATAAAACCAGCACATAAAATATATACATTTGGGGCATATAAGTATTAGTGAAATGCTCATTAAACTGTGCCATTCATGAACTACATTGGTGATTAATGTAATTTAGCATGATGCTTTACATTTAAGAAAAAAAAAAAAAAAAAAAAAAAAAAAAAAAAAAACACTTTGCCAAACTTTTCTTTGTGAACTTACATTGTGTTAAAATGCTGCAATGTTAAACCACCAAAATAAATTAACTTTTTACTGCAAACATTTCACAGCAGTTAAATTTTGTTAAACAGAAATTGCCCGATTTCCCCCACCTTGCACCCTCCACAATGCTGGAAAAAATACTGCTCAATTCCGAGGAAACAAACACTATTTCCGCAATATATAAAATCTTATTAGAGTCCCTACCTTTCAAAGATCCAAGAGGACATTGGGAAGAAGATCTCTTAATCAATATATCAGAAAAGGAGTGGAAGGTAGCAAAGCAGAGAATTCACTCGAGTTCTATATGCACAAAGCATAGAATTATTCAACTAAAAATTATATATCGAGCTCATCTGTCTCGCTTAAAACTGTCCAAAATGTTTCCAGGCCAGGATCCAACCTGCGAGCGCTGCAACCAAGCTCCTGCCTCACTGGGTCACATGTTCTGGGCCTGCACCAAACTAACATCATTTTGGACAAAAATTTTTAAGTGCCTCTCAGACAGCCTTAGTATCACAATCCCTCCTAACCCACTAACAGCTGTGTTTGGTGTCCTTCCAGATGGACTTGAATTGGAGAAGGACAAACAAACGGTGATTGCATTCACTACACTCTTGGCACGCAGACTTATTCTGTTAAATTGGAAGAATCCTAATTCTCCTCTTATAAGTCAGTGGGAAACTGATGTTTTATATTATTTGAAATTGGAAAAAATCAAATTTTCAGTTAGAGGATCTGTACAAAATTTTTTCAAAACTTGGCAGGATTTAATCAATATTATTTTAGAATAAGAGAATTAACTATTATTGCATTTAACTCCCTTCTCCATCTCTTATTTATATAGATATTTACTTCTCCCCTTCTTTTGTCTAATGTTGCCTTATTAAAAAGCTTAAAGAAATTTTCCTTTAGCTAAGCTCTCCTTCTCAGGGGTGGGGTTTGATTTGTTTTCAAATTTGTTGGGTTATAAATTGATCTGTTTGTATGGAATGATTACAATGAAAATTAATAAAATAAAAATATTAAAAAAAAAAAAAAAAAAAAAATTTCACAGCAGTCGAGCTCTGAACTCCTGGAAGCCAACGGAAAGGCCAAGGGATAAACGTTTGGCAAATACTCAACTTTTAAATTCTTTGGCAAGATGAACCTTGCAACACTGTTGGCAAACTGGCGCTGCTATATCATCAGGTTCCCTTTTTCACTTGCCTTATATACAAAGCATAATACAGCAAGGCCATATCTTACTTGGATTTCCCGGTTCATCTACAATTTGGGGACACCTGGCACCATCAACAGATTCCATCTCTCTTTTTGTAAACCAAACTGGATAGTATGTAACAAAGCTCAGCTAGAGTGTCATTTGGTTTACTGCCAACTACACAAACACAGCAGTGTGTGTAGAATCAGCATACCTACATCGTACCATGTTCCTTTCCTAAAGATACCGTACTTTTCAATAAGATAGTGCAAAGAAATACTAGTAATATTATCCATGTAGCAATATAACCAAATTTTTCAGAATGCTGGTATAGCACTTTTTTTTCTTTCTTGTTAGAATAGTACATTTTAATACCGCCATTCCCAAAGTTGTTCAGGGTTTTGTTGCCTTAAAAAAAAAAAACAAAAAAAAATTAAACTGAAGAGTCCAAAAACAGAATATATTAAAAAAAAAAAAACAAAAAAAAAAAAACCACCACTTAAATCTGAACAGTTAAGTGTGTGAAAACTACATCATTTTAAATTCTAAAAAAGTACTATAAAACCGAGTGTAGGGAATAAATTACAAAAACTCGAAGAACTGTACCTCACTTAAGTTTGTTATTTGGGGAATGATGTTTTTTCCTTATATGGTGCTGAAAAAGTATCTACAAACAGAAGGGTGTGTAGTATGCGCTATATACACGGCTCTCAAAATTTTGTCTGTCTCTGTAGAAGTACCCCACTCCATAATGGAAAAATGTGGGATATAAAACCTGCAACATTCAGAACAAAGGTATGCAACAGATGAGGTGTACAATTGTCCTCGTCGATAAACACTTACAGATCTCCTATTCAAACCAATTAAATATACTGTACAGAACGTAATAGTGAGCAGTGCAAACAGTGTCAAAAGTTGACTATGTACGTTAATAAATTAGCAATATAACAGTTCAATTATGTAACTGAAGTTTCCTCTAAAACAAAAAAGATGGAATGAACTCCAGTAAATTTGAATGTACATTTTTGAGAAACAAATTTAAAAACACAAGATACATTTTCTGCTTATTGATGACATTAACTTTAGAATGGTAGAAAAAAAAAATCCACGCACGTCATGGTCCACTGGCTTTGAGCTATGACAATGACAACACAAACGCTCCACTGCCATGAAATTCAATTAACAGTATGGTAAAGTCTAATTCTCTAACATAACCCTTACTTGTGCTCATTCATTGGCAACTTAAAACACAGGTAACGCAAGAAAAAAAAAAAAGGAGTTAAAAGAACATACAAAATGTGTTTACAGTCAGATAGTAAATGAACAGTATTTTTTCTGTACAGCCACAAAATGAACGGCATAATACAGAATGGAAAGAGAATTCTCATTAAAAACAACAATAAAAGACGTCAGCATCTGTACAAATACTTGGCGAGATTGTAGTTATCTCAATCCGTCCATTTATTAAGAACGCCGGGTACAAAGCACCAACTATAACCAGGGACGGGGTTTCAGTCCATTGCTCAACAGATACATATTTCACAGTGGATAATTCTTCAACCAAGTGCAACTTAGTCAACACATGTAGTATAAATCACAGATACATTACAAGTGCAGTGCTTATCTTTTTTCTAGAATGCAACTCGCGTCTTGTCAGAACACCCGTAAGAAATGCACCCCCAATTCCAAAGCACCTGGCCGGCTTCTTTCCGAAAAAAATTTAACTGAAAACTATACCATACTGGGCCATCGCCGGGAATCTAAACTCCTAGCCCCGCAACCACTGGGCCGGTTCTGATCGTGAAGACGCCTGCATTGTCCGCCGCAATATAGCACTTAATTTAAAACTATACTGACAACCAAGGCAGAAATAGTTTTCTGCAGGTAAAAGCACTTCCCGTTAGCCAATAAAATATGTGGTGATGCAACCTTACCAAACCTCAATCAACAAGACAATACAATGCTAATAATTACTTTAAAGATGTACTACTTTTATAATTTACCGTGTATTGTAATTGAAAGCAGAATTCAACTAACGTTTTCGTTCCTCTTTCCTTCTTTAAAGTGGTATGCTTAGATTAAATGTTCACTGAAAGGGTCTTAGAATCCACAGATTAACACTGCAAAAATGTAAACCTATCATTTCATGTTACCTTTGCAAGGAGATCTTTAACGGCATCCAGATCTCCATTTTTCAGGGCCCACACAAGGTCCTTGTCCATGCTTACGTCTCTTCCTTGTTTTAGGGTCAGACTCTTTGTTACGCCGTCTTATCAGATCGTCACGCTACAAACAAATGTTTCGACTTTGCCAAATGCTAAAAACAAATTCTGCAAACCTTTCAAAGGTAATAAATTGAAGAAGAAAAAAAAACTTCTTAAGTAACGCTTCTGGGATACGCCTTTCAAACGATTGAAAAAGACGTTTTCCGCTAACACGTTCCCGGAAGTTATTGCGTTTCCCTTTTATACTGCTTTACAAATATGGCGACGATGAGGCTGCTGCTGTAGTTAAGGTGAAGCTCGTGGTTCTTCACAAAAATGGCGTCGTAAACTGCCGTTGCATAATTGAGTAACGTTTTAATTTTTAATGTCTTGATCCGTTTGTTAACAGTCTTATAAGCAGACGGGTACATTTTCCTCTTGGGGATATTTATGTTATGTAATACAATAAACTGTTAAAACATAATGCTTCATTAGACTTTGAAACCATTTTTAAAGAATAATAAAATGATTTTCCTGTCATGTTTATAGAAGTTGTTAATTAACTTTTACATTGTGCCTGCCGTCGCTTAGCAGACAAAGCCCTTTTGTGCGTTAAATAAAAAGGCATTTTTTCATTATGATTTTCTAGTGTAGACTACGAATTTTGTTTAGTAGAACTGTAAAAATTGAAGGGCAACAGGTGGGAATTTTTAAAACATCCACCTCAAGTATAAATATTTAACCAGTGTTTTTAAGTGATAGGTGTGTGAGTATATTGCTTTTAAATGTAGTTTTATAAACTCCTGTAGGAAAAAAAAAAGATATCTTTTGT